>NC_045986.1:12568860-12868860 GCF_010909765.2 Amblyraja radiata | reverse complement strand
ACACACACACACATATATATATACACACACACATATATTTATATATATACACACACACACATATATATACACACACACACATACATATAAACAGACACACATATATGCACACACACATACACACACATACATATATACACACACACACGCACAAATATACACACACATATACACACACACATTTTCACACATATATACACACACATATGCACACACACACACATATATACACACACATACATATACACACAAATATTTATACAAACACACACATACACAAATATACACAAACATATATATATATATATACATTCACATATACACAAACACACAAATATACACACACATACATACATATACACACACACACACACATCTACACTAGTCGCACCTGACCGTATTTGGCCCATATCTCTCTAAACCTTTCATATCAAGAGTCAAGAGTGTTTTATTGTTGTATGTCCCGATCGGAACAATGAAATTCTTACTTGCATTAAGAATTTACAGTTGAAATTCTATGTACCTCATCAAATATCTTTTTAAATGTAGTTATAGTGCCTGTGTATGAAAGAACTGCATATGCTGGTTTAAACCGAAGTTAGACACAAAATGCTGGAGTAACTCAGTTAGCATCTCTGGAGAGAAGGAATGGGTGACATTTCGGGTCGAGACCCTACTTCAGACTGACGTAAGGGGAGAGGGAGATAGATAGATAAGGGAGTGTAAGGTGTGAAAAAAAGGCAAAGGGAACGAGGATCAAGGAAAATGTAGAGTAGATCATTGTTAGCTGGGACATTGTAACAACAAAGCAAACAGATAAAATGTCTGTTCGCTTTCCTTCGCTACATAGATGCTGCCGCACACGCTGAGTTTCTCCAGCATTTTTGTCTACCTTCGATTTTCCAGCATCTGCAGTTCCTTCTTAGAGATAAAATGTAGTCAGAGACAGTAAGTGGTCGGAGAACTGGGAAGGGGGAGGGATGGAGAGAGAAGCAAGGATTACTAGAAGTTAGAGAAGTCAATGTTCATACCGCTGGGATGTAAGCTGCTCAAGCGTAGTTATAGTACCTGTCCCAAATACCTCCTCTGGCAGCTTGTTTCATTTGCCCACCACCCTCTGTGTGAAAAATGTGCCCTTTATGTCATATTACATCTTTCCCTTCTCACCTTAAACCTATGTCGCCTGGTTCTCGATTGTCCCTACCCTGGGTAAAATATGTGCATTCACCCTCTCTGTTCCCCTTGTGCAGAATGGTGAAGCATAAACACTGACATGGACTGGATGGGCAGAATGGCCTGGATCTGTGTAAATCCATGCAAGCATGCAACATTAAGCTCCTCCATCCCCCTTTAGTTTAGTTTAGTTTAGAGATACAACACAGAAGCAGGCCCTTCGGCCCACCGAGTCCGTGCCGACCAGCAATCACCCTTTACACTAACACTATCCTACACACTAGGGACAATTTACAATTGACTGAAGCCAATTAACACGCAAACCTGCACGTCTTTGTAGTGTGGGAGGAAACTGGAGCACCTGTAGAAACCCCAAGCGGTCACAGGAAGAACGTGCAAACTCCGTACGGACAGCACCCGTAGTCAGGATCAAACTCGGGTCTCTGGCGCAACTCTACCGCTGCGCTAGTGTGCCATCCGACATTCAAGGCTCAAAGTGCAGCAAAATTAATGAGTGGGCAATTAGTTGGGCAGCAACGTGAAGCTCAGCCACCGATCCAGCCCCCTTTACCCAAGTTGTCACCTTTGGATTCAGTTTGGTGGAAGGTTATGGGGGCTGCACTCAGCCTGACAAGCTGAACATAAGAATAGGTCATCGTCAGCCACGGAATGCAGTCTTCTCTGGGAACACTGTGCCGTCTGGGCAGACTAGGCCATGTGGGAAGAGCGTGTGCTGTGTGTCCTTAGTTGGCCATGCCCAATGGATAGGCCACGCTGCCTAGATTCACCATGTCGTCTGTGCTGCCCATGTAGGCCGTGCCCTGTGTGTGGACCACACACCTGTGGGTAGGCTGCCCTCGGTGTCGGCCATGATCTGTCTAGGCTGTGTCCATTGGGTTGCCCTACCTTCTGTATAGTGCGTACCCAGTGTCTAGGCCACGCCCTGTGTGTCCAGACCGTACCCTCTGCCTAGGACATGCCGTGTGTCTAGCCGTGCCCTGTGTGTCTAGCCGTGCCCTGTGTGTCTAGGCTGTGCCCTGTGTGTCTAGACTGTACCCTCTGTCTAGGCCGTGCCCTGTGTGTCTAGGCTGTGCCCTGTGTGTCTAGACTGTACCCTATGTCTAGGCCATGCCCTGTGTGTCAAGGCTGTGCCCTGTGTGTCTAGCCGTGCCCTGTGTGTCTAGGCTGTGCCCTGTGTGTCTAGGCCGTGAGCTGTGTGTCCAGACCGTACCCTCTGCCTAGGCCATGCGATGTGTGTCAAGGCAGTGCCCTGTGTCTAGGCAGTGCCCTCTGTGTAGGCTGTGCCCAGTGAGCAGACTATGCCCTGTGACTGGGCACGCCGCTGTTACTGACATCCGCCTGCTGGCGTCCCGTGTTGCTCAGCCAAACCTCCGTCGCACACACAGTGTGACAGCCGAGATAATTAACGGCTGTCTCTCACTGAAACAAAACATGCACAGAGCTAATTCCACATCCGAGTCCCACGCAGAGCCTCCCTGCAGTTTAAGCCAAATAAAGTCTGCCGAGGAGTGTGACTAGGAACATCTGCAGCCCCGCATTAAAGGATGTCACCCCTGACTGCACAAGATCAACGCGAAGTAAACCCTCCCCCCATTCCCTCTCCCTCCCTCACAGCACCACAGTGGCCAGGGCACTAAATATCACAGAAACATTCAAAATAGGTGCAGGAGTAGGCCACTTGGCCCTTCGAGCTAGCACCACTATTCCATGTGATCATGGCTGATCATCTAGAATCAATACCCCGTTCCTGCTTTTTCCCCACATCCCTTGATTCCGTTAGCCCACAGAGCCATATCTAACTGTCTTGAAAATATCCAGTGAATTGGCCTCCACTGCCCTCTGTGGCAGAGAATTCCACAGATTCACAACTCTCTGGGTGAAAAAGTATTTCCTCACCTCAGTCCTAAATGGCCAATCCCCTTATTCTTAATATCACAGCAAACCCTGTCAAGCCGGAGGTGGGAGTTTGTGACTGGGGGAGTGGACCATCAGAGTGGTTCCTGCTGCATGTTGAACGACGCAGTCACCACACGGAGGGCGGCTCTCTGCTGCCTTGCGCTAAATGTTGAACTTTCAGACTTTAGAGATACAGCGCGCAAACAGGCCCTTCGGCCCACCGAGTCCATGCCAACCAGTGATCAACCCCCCTACACTAACTTACACGCACTAGGGACAATTTACAATTTTTACCAAATCCAATTAACCTGCAAACCTCTATGTCTTTGGAAACCAGAGCATCCGGGGGAAACCCACGTGGTCACAGGGAGAACGTACAAACTCCATACAGACAGCACCCGTAATCATAGTTGAACCTGGGTCTCTGGCGCTGTAAGGCAGCAACTGGGCGCTGCGGAAGGCATGGTTGTATTCACTTAAGTCTTTTCTTTTGACTGGGTGACACGCAAACAACGAGCTTTTCACTGTACCTCGGTACATGTGACAATAATAACCCACACTACATCCAACTGTTGGGCTTTATCTCCGACCGGAATACGTGACGGAGGACAAGTCCCCAGAGGGCCGGATGTGGAAAAATGTACCACTGTGCTGTGGGAACTGTGGCTGAGGCAGCTGATGTCAGGAGGGAAAGCTGCAGTGAAACAAGTCCTTCCTCACATCAGATATGGTCAGGGGAAACGGAAGTGGGCATTTATGGACAATGAAGTTAAAGAGGATTTAAAAGTCTAGATCGAAATAATGTGATCGTGCATCTGGTTACATTCAAGCACCCCCTTCTCCATCTCCCATCCCCACCTCCTTCTGTGCTGTGTGGCAGGATGCCAGCAGTCTACCAGTAAACTCTATTCCTTGCTAACCCTCGAACGTCACCTAGATGAGTCATCTGGGCCGCCTGAAGCTACAACTCAGTGTGAGCCTCGTGCTCCCGTGGCCAAAAGGCAAACCGCAGCGAGATTCCTCCCCCCCGCCTCCACTCCACAACTCGCCTCTTCTCCTTTCGTCCTCTGCTGTGGGCCGCCCAGCTCAAAGGGGAAATGCCTTTCTTAAAGCGGCCACGCGCACCGCTTGCCCTCTACCTGCGGGCCCCACGCGGGATCCCCTCCCTTCCGCGCCTCCCTCGGCAATACTAGGAGCCTTTGCTCCCCGCTGGGACACAATCAGAGTGCCGCCACTTTACTCCCAACGCTGAACTTGGGGCGGGAAAGTGTGTAAACGCACACCTTGGGGCAGGGAAGTGTGAAAACACACACCTCCAGATTCAGGGACAGTTTCTTCCCAGCTGTTATCAGGCAACTGAACCATCCTACCACAACCAGCGAGCAGTCCCTGAACTACTGCCTATCGCATTGGTGACCCTCGGATAGATTTGATCGGACTTTACTGGCTTTACCTTGTACTAAATGTTATTCCCTTATCATGTATCTACACTGTAGATGGCTCGATCGTAATCATGTATTGTCTTTCCGCTGACTGGATAGCACGCAACAAAAGCTTTTCACTGTACATCGGTACACGTGACAATAAACTAAACTGATCAGTGTGTGAGGGAGAGACACAAAATGCTGGGGTAACTCAGCGGGACAGGCAGCATCTCTGGAGAAGGAATGGGTGATGTTTTGTGTGGAGACCCTTCTTCAGATTGAGGGTCTGCTCCTTCCTGCACAGTGTGAGAGGGAGATGGAGTGGTGGAACACTGGGAGAGTTTCTCCCACCATCCAGCTTTGTGGTCTAGAGTCACTGACAGGAGGAAGGAATATTTGATGGGGGAGGAGCGGGGAAGGGGGGAGGGAGAGGGGGATGGGGGTCATTCCTTGGGCTCGATCCCAGATGACCAAGGAAGTGGCAGAGACAAAAAGACTCCACAGGCAGTGTTCTGGCTCGCGCTGTCTCCTCAGCTCTGCCGATTCCAAGCCCGCATTCACGCGCATGGATTGGAAGCCAGTGAGATAAACAGGGCTAGACTTTACTTTAGAGATACAGCACAGAAACAGGTCCTTTCGGCCCACCGAGTCCGCGTCAACCACCGAGTCTGCGCCAAACAGCGGAGAGTATACTAGCACTACCCTACGCACTAGGGACAATTTACAATTTCCACAAAGCCAATTGCCCTACCAACCTTTGGAGTGTGGGAGGAAACCAGAGCACCTGGATGCGGTCACGGGGAGAATGTACAGACTCCGTACAGACAGCGCTCGTAGTCAGGATCGAACCCGGGTCTCTGGTGATGTAGGGCAGCCACTCTGCCAGCTGTGCCACCATGCCAGTAGGTAGCCAACATCTACACACCCTAAGCACACCGGCGCTTCACAAGGCAACTGAGCCATCCGTGAGACGCTGCCCCTGGCCACAACTCTTTCTATATCTGTGGACTTACCTTGTCTAGGCAGCCTAGGAAGTGATGCAGCAGTGAATGGTTACATCACACAAGCAGGAGGGCTGAAGTGGTGTGTGGGTTGTAGATCACGTGTCTTTAAAAAAAAAACCCACTGGGGCTCTGGGCTTGACATGGGGAAAATAAATGGTGCTTTTTACTCGGTGACTAATGTGGAATATAGCAAACAGTGACCCTTATGCTGAAGAAACCATTGTTGTCACAGAGGAAACAATCCTCTAAACAGCTCCCCTCGACTTTAGCTTGGCCGACACAGGCTTCCTACACAGACCAAATCACATCTGCTTCACACGAGTTATTAAAATGATCTCACTTCTGAATAAAATCTTGCCTCCTCCCTTCTGCTCCAGAGTCTGGCCCAGGAGATTTTTTTATTTTATAATTTGTTTTCGGAGTAATTGAGAAAAAGCAGACAGCTAAATAAATTATCGAGGGGGATGGTGTGTTAAGAGTTCGTGTCGGGTTTGTTACTGACATGTGTACTGAGGTACAGTGAGAAACTTTTACTAGTATGCTGCCTAAATAAAGCTGTACATCAATACAATCATGGCGGCACAGTGGCGCAGCGGTAGAGTTGCTGCCGTGCAGCACCAGAGACCCGGGTTCAATTCTGACCACAGGTACTTGTGTGTACAGAGTCTGTACGTTCTCCCCGTAACCACATGGATATTCCTCAGATGCTCCAGTTTGCTCGCAGTTAAAGACGTACAGGTTTGAAGAATAATTGGCTTCGGTGAAAATTTGGCTTCGGTAAAAGTTGAAAAAATTGTAAATTGTCCCTAATGTGGAGGATGGTGCTAGTGTACGGGGATTGGTGATCGGCCTGGACTTGATGGGCCGAAGGGCCCGTTTCCTCGACTGAGCAAGAGTGTGAGCGTGAGGGAAAGAGAGCAAGAGTGTGCGAGTAACTGTGTGCGAGGGAGAGTGCAAGCGTGAAAGAGTGAGAGTGAGAGTGAGCGAGTGTGAGTGAACGAAGGTGCGGTCAAGTGCAAGTGAACAAGTGAGCGAGTGTGCGAGAGCGAGGATGCAAGTGAGCAAGGATATGTGAGGGAAAGTGTGAGTGTGTACACCAGTGTGAATGTGCAAGTGAGAGTGTGTGTGCGAATGAGGGAGAGTATGAGTGTGTGCACCAGTGTGAGTGTGCAAGTGTGAGTGTGTGTGTGAGCGAGAGTATGAGTGTGTGCACCAGTGTGAGTGTGCAAGTGAGAGTGTGTGTGCGAATGAGGGAGAGTTTGAGTGTGTGCACTGGTGTGAGTGTGCAAGTGAGTGAGAGCGTGTGTGTGAGTGCACATGCGAGTGAGTGAGAGTGCGTGTGTGCGAGTGCCCGTGCGAGGGAGAGTACGAGTGTGCACACCAGTGCGAGTGAACGGGATTGCAAATGTGAGCTCGGCAGTGTGCAATGGATGTAAAGAGGGAGCCAGCATGTGGCAAGGTGTGGGTGCAGCACCCTGCACGTGTGCTTCAGTGATTGCCCGCCCCCGCCCGCGTGTAACCCCGTGTGGGGTGCCCTTGAGCGCCAGCATACACAGAGGAGCAAAAATTAAAATGCTTCATTATTTACTTCAGTCAATTAATTATCTGAGATGCCAGGATTTCTGGTTGGCGTTGCCATGGTGTTTATAATTGAGGGTCCTGGCTGCCTGCCAATTACTGCCTCTGCATCGATCTCCCTCCATGTAAACCCCTGATGAGCCTGTCAGGAATGCAAAACAAAATTCCTGCTGCACACTGACTTGCGGGCGCCAGACTGATTGACGCGCTGACTGCTACTGACAGCTCCTGCAACAGGGAGAGCTGAAAAAAAAAAACTCCAATACATAAATTTTGATAAATCCTGCTATGATTTGAAAATAATTGGCATCTTGGACATTATTGCCCCTTTCGCTAAATTTACAGCACTCTCCAAGGCTTCAGGGTGAAATCAACTTAGTCAAGGATCCCGGAACATAACGACAGCAGATGCTGTGCAATCCTTTCCGACTTTGTGTACAACGCATGACTTTAGTTAGGTTTAGTTTAGTTTAGAGATGCAGTGTGGAAACAGGCCCTTCGGCCCACCGAGCCAACCAGCAATCACCCATACACTAGTTCTATCCGACACACCAGGGGTAATTTTTTTTACAGAAGTCAATTAAGCTACAAGCCTGCACGTGTTTGGAGTGTGGGAGGAAACCGGAGCACTCGGAGAAAACACACGTGGTCACAATCAGTGCAGACAGCGCCTGTAGTCAGGATCGAAACCGGATCTCTGGCGATGCAAGGCAGAAGCTCTACCGCTGCGCCACTGCGATGCAGAAAGAAAGCGTCTCTTTCTCCAAAGAGTAGCTAAGTGTCAATTCTCACACTCCCCTCATGTCCCGTGAGCCGGGCGAAAACGCCCGAGTTGATCTCCCAATTTGCAGAGATTTGAAAAACATGCTAAGGGATTGGATTTAGGACCGCTCGGGCCTACTGGACCAAGATCTCGGTCTCGGGCCTACTGGACCAAGGCCTACTGGATCGCCCGGTTGCTAACCATTGGGGGCGGTGCAGTGGCGCAGCGGTAGAGTTGCTGCCTCACAGCGCCAGAGGCCCGAGTTCGATCCTGACCTCGGGTGCTGCCGTACGGAGTTTGCACGCTCTCCCCGTCACCACGTGAGTTTTCCCCGGGTGCTCCGGTTTCCTCCTGCCCTCCGAAGGCATACAGATTTGTAGGTTATTTGACTTCTGTAAAATTGTAAAATGATTCCCAGCATGTGGGATAGTCCTAGTGCACGGGGTGATCGCTGGGCGGCGCGGACCCGTTGGGCCGAAGGGGCCTGTTTCCACGCTGTATCTCTAAAGTCTGAACTATAGTCTCGATGACGACCTCTTCCCACTGAGACCGGGTCGAGCATTTGAATTAGATTTCCTAGCAAAGCTTTCTTCCCGTTAGATTTCCCATTTTGCAAAGGCAGGTTAGGCTTATCGTGTGTTTGGGCCCCGGTATGCAGAGGGGTGCTGTCTTTCAGCGAGGCAGCAGTATCAGTCTGCAGCCTGCCAGAGGTGACAACATCTGCTACAGCAACTTATCGGCGCTGTCACATCCAGCAGCTGCACACACTGACAGATGTTGAGTGATACGCTCCAAAACCGTAATAAACACAGGCTCGACTGGAAATTAGATGGTCTGAGCAACAAATCAAGGGCGCAGGAGATGTGGACTCGAGTGTCTGAGCTCTGGACAGGCAGGGTCTTTGGGGACTTTGTTCCTTGTAGGGCAGTAGGATGAGGGGCGATCTTATTGAAGTGTTTAACATCGTGAGGGGAATAGATAGAGTGAATGCACTGTCTTTTACCAAGAGTAGGGGAATCAAGAACCAGTGTAGGTTTAAGCATGAAGGGAAAGATTTGATAGGAACCTGATGGGTAACCTTTTCCAAACAGTGGATATATGGAACGAGCTGCCAGAGGAGGTAGTTGAGGCAGGTACTATAACAGTATTTAACCCGGACAGGTCTTTGTTTTTAGATTTTAGAGATACAGCGTGGAAGCGGGCCCTTCGGCCCACACCGACCATCACTCTAATTCTATGTTATCAAATTTTCTCATCCACTCCCTACACACGAGGGACATTTTGCAGAAGTCAATTAACCTACAAACCCGCGCGGAGGAAACCGGATCACCCGGAGGAAACCCATGCAGTCACAGGGAGAACGTACAAACTCCCCACAGACAGCAACCGAGGAGAGGCATGGTGTATGTGTAAATTGGCCCCAGTGTGTGTAGGATAGTGTTCGTGTACGGGGATCGCTTGTCGGCGCGGACTCAGTGGCCTGATGGGCCTGTTTCCGTGCTGTATCTCTAAACTAAATTATAGAGGTATATAATTCATGAGGGGGAGAGATAGGGTGAATGCACAGTCTTTTATCCAGGGTAAAAAGACTTCTGACAGTCTACCTTATCTACTCCCATAATTTTACATACTTCTATCGTGGCTCCCTGCAACCTTCCAGAGAAAGCAAACCAAGACTGTCCAAACTCACCCTGTGGTTAATATCCCCTAATGCAGGCATCGTTCTGGTAGATGGTTGAGTCTTGTACATGCGTATGATTCTGCAGGATGATTCTACTGGATGTGTGTGTAAATCAAAGCCTTTCACTGCTACCAGGTCCATGTGACTATAAAGTGACTATTGAACGACTGGGAAAGTGCGTCGATGAGTGTTAAGACGCGGACAAATGGAGCCGCCTACATGACTCCGTCTCAGGCAGAGGACAAAGAGCCTCCCTCAGGGATGGAAATGGCCGTGACTCCACAGGAGACTGGTTTCGTCTCCTGCACACACACCGCGGTGATCAAATTAGAAAATCAAGTGGCCAGAGGGGAGGGAGTGAATCCCTGGGAATGAGGAACATTACCTCCGTGGGTCGGCACTCCCATGCTGTTGGCCAGTTGGTACAAGCGCTGTTGCTGCTCCTCGTACGTCCCGTGGTCGTTCAGGGCAGACATCATTCGCCTGTAGTGTTCCTCCGGGGTCATCTGAATAATCTGCTCCTCGATTAATGGAGTCTGACACTTTTCTTCACGTGGGCGAGACAAAGAGAAAAGACAACTTTAATAATATTGTAAGGACATTCGCAGACACAAATACAACCAAAGACGCACAGGTTTGCAGGTTAATTGGCTTGGGTATAAACGTAACTTCTCCCCTACTGTGTGTAGGATAGTGTAAGTGTGCAGGGATCACTGGTGGGCACGGACTCGGTGGGTCGAAGGGGCATGTTTCTGTGCTGTATCTCTAAACTAAACTAAGCCAACAGGTTCTTCAGGGATAGATACAGAGTGCTGGAGTAACTCAGCGGGTCAGGCAGTAACTCTGGAGAGCATGGATAGGTGACGTTTCGAGACGGAACCCATCTTCAGACTGAAGAAGGATCCCGGCCTGAAATGTCCACCTGCACCTAGATACAAATCAAAATCAGCAAATTGTAAAAGGGAACAATATTTTCACACTGGAGACATGAGGAACTGCAGGTGCTGTCTGTACGGAGTTTGTATGTTTCCCTGTGACCGCATGGGTTTCTCCGGGTGTTCCGGTTTCCTCCCACACTCCAAAGACGTACAGGTTCGTAGGTGAATTGGATTTTGTAAATTGTCATTAGTGCATAGGAGGGTACTAGTGTACTGAGTGATCGCTGGTGGGCACGGACTCAGTGGGCCGAAGGGCCAGTTTCTTCGCTGTATCTCTAACGTCTAAGGTAATGTCCTCACCCCATTGTCAAGATGTGGTTTCTGCTGAAAGTCAACAGTGTCGACGTGGTCCTTGGCATTGCACCACAGGTTGTGGTGGTCATAAGGTCATGTGATAGGAGCAGAATTAGGCCATGCAGCCCATCAAGTCTACTCTGCCATTCAATCATGGCTGATCTATCTCTCCCTCCTAACCCCATTCTTCTGCCTTCTCCCCATAACTCCTGACACCCGTACTAATCAAGAATCTATCCTTCTCTGCCTTTTAAAAATATCCACTAACGGCCTCCACAGCCCTCTGTGGCTAAGAATTCCACAGATTCACCTCCCTCTGGCTATAGAAACCAGGCTGCCTTGATGCCACACTCACTCAGATGCTGCCTATACGGCACAAGCCAGTCACTCCCCGTCACATGTCTGTGAGTCGGCTGCTCTTGGCACATTACAACCAAGGCCGCAAAGAGGAGTTGCCCAACAGGATCGAATTTCAAGCTTGGCAGCTGGTAGAGACTCTCCCTCACAGCGCCAAAGACCCTGGTTCGATCCCGACCTTGGGCACTGTCTCTGTGGGGTTTGCACGTTCTCTCTGTAACCGCGTGGGTTTCCTCCTAGTGCCCCGCCCGGGTTTCCTCCCACATCCCCTGTGCACATGTGTATGTACATGTCCATATGCCTGGGTGTGCTTGGTTTAGTTTAGCTTAGTTCATTGTCACATGTACTGAGGTACAGTAAAAAGCTTTTGTTGCACGCTAACCAGTCAGTGAAAACTATCAAAGACATGATTACTATCGAGCCATCCACAGCATACAGATACATGATAAAGGGAATAACATTTAGTGCAAGATAAAGTCCAGTAAAGTCTAATTAATGATTGGCCACCATGGGTGTGCAAATTTGAGCATGTGTAAATCTGAGAGTGCACGTGAGTGGATGCAAGCGTGCACGTGTAAATCTGTCTTTAGGCAGAGGATTCTTCAACATGACTGTTTATTCCAACCCTGCAGACACAGCAGCTTTAGTTTAGTTTAGAGATACAGCGTGGAAACAGGCCCTTCAGCCCACTAAGTCTATGCCGACAGCAATCCCCGTACACTAGCACCATCCTACACACTAGGGACAATTTACAGAAGCCAATTAGCCTGCAAACCTGCACGTTTTGGAGCGTGGATAAAATCCACGCGGTCATAGGGAGAACATACAAACTCCGTACAGACAATACGAACCGTAGTACGAATCGAACCTGGGTCTCTGGGGCTGTGGTCATTCGAGTGTGTAGGATAGTGCTAGTGTACAGGGGATCGCTGGTTGGTGCGGATTCAGCGGGCCGAAGGACCTGTTCCCGCGATGTATCTCTAAGCCATCACGGCACCGCTCATAAAGGTTAGGCATAAGATTCAGACAGAAATAAAATCAATGTTTCACTGGGAGGAAGTCCCCAACGTGACTGCTGTGCGCCGTGCTGATGCGGGAGGTCTGCTTCACCGCTAATGAGGAGAAGGTAAAGGGGAGGGCGAGTTGCAGATGGTCTCGTGGGGAGCAGTGCATTGGCAGCTCTCTTCCACCTTTGGTCCACCCCCCTCAGCAGTGTGCTTCACCCTGGCTCAGCTCAGCTCAGTACTGCTGAGTTTGTTGTCACGTGTACCGAGGTACGGCAAAAAGCTTTTGTTGCACGCTAACCAACGTGACTCATCCTCGCAGTGGGGAGAACCTCATTAGGACCACGCTAGGAGTCATCCCCAACCTTTGCAAAGGAAAGTCCCACACGATCATACTCTGTGAAATAAACCTCTCCACACCTCCCCACAAATCACTGATGACAGCAGCAGTTATATTTAAAAGGGTTGGTTCTGTCACAGTATCATATAGCACGGAAACAGGCCCTTCAGCCCACGGGCTTCATGCTGACCATCATACACCTACATATACTAATCCTAATCCTAATTCATTCCACTTATTCTCTCCACGTTCCCATCGACCCCCATTTAGAACGGCGAGGTGGCGCAGCGGTAGAGTTGCTGCCTTACTGCGCCTGAGCGCTGAGTTCCATCCTGACGACGTGTGCTGTCTGTACAGAGATTGTACGTTCTCCCTGTGACCACGTGAGTTTTCTCCGGGTGCTCCAGTGTCCTCACACACTCTAATGACATGCAGGTTTGTAGGTTAATTGGCTCCAGTACAAATGTAAATTGTCCCTAGTGTGTAGGATAGTGCTAGTGTACGGGGTGATCGCTGGTCGGCGCAGAAACTAGGTGCAGGAGCATTAGGTCATTCGGCCCTACGAGTCAGCACCGCCATTCAATATGATCATGGCTGATCATCCAAAATCAGTACCCCGTCCCTGCTTTTCCCCCACATCCCTTGATTCTGTTTGCCTTAAGAGCTCAATCTAACTCTCTCTTGAAAATGTCCAGTGAATTGGCCTCCACTGGCAGAGAATTCCACAGATTCGCAAATCTCTGGGTGAAAACGTTTTTCCTCATCTCAGTCCTAAATGGCCCACCCCTTATTATCGTAAACTGTGACCCCTGGTTCTGGACTCCCCCAACATGGGGAACATTTTTCCTGCATCTAGCCTGTCCAATCCCTTAAGACTTTTATATGTTTCTACACGATCAAGTTCAAGTTCAAGTGAGTTTATTGTCATGTGTCCCTGTATAGGACAATGAAATTCTTGCTTTGCTTAAGCACACAGAAAATAGTAGGCATTTACTACAAAACAGATAAATGTGTCCATATACCATGATATAAATATATACACACATGAATAAATAAACTGGTAAAGTGCAAATAACAGAAAGTGGTTATTAAGAATCAGAGTTTTGTCCGAGCCAGGTTTAATAGCCTGATGGCTGTGGGGAAGTAGCTATTCCTGAACCTGGTTGTTGCAGTCTTCAGGCTCCTGTACCTTCTACCTGAAGGTAGCAGGGAGACGAGTGCGTGGCCAGGATGGTGTGGGTCTTTGATGATACTGCCAGCCTTTTTGAGGCAGCGACTGCGATAAATCCCCTCGATGGAAGGAAGGTCAGAGCCGATGATGGACTGGGAAGTATTTACTACTTTTTGTTGTCTTTTCCTCTCCAGGGTGCTCAAATTGCCGAACCAAGCCACGATGCAACCGGTCAGCATGCTCGGCCCCTTCTCATCCTAAACTCCAGTGAATACAAGCCCAGTCGATCCATTCTTTCATCATATGTCAGTCCCGCCATCCCAGGAATTAACCTGGAGAACCTATGCTGCACTCCCTCAATAGCAAGAATGTCCTTCCTCAAACTAGGAGACGAAAACTGCACACAATACTCCAGGTACGGTCTCACCAGGGCTATGTACAACTGCAGTAGGACCTCTTTGCTGCTAAACTCAAATCCTCTCGCAATGAAGGCCAACATGCCACTAGCTTTCTGTACTGCCTGCTGTACCCGCATGCTTACTTTCAGTGACTGATGTACAAGGACACCCAGGTCTCGTTGCACCTCCCCATTTCCTAATCTGACACCATTCAGATAATAATCTGCCTTGCTGTTCTTGCCACCAAAGTAGACTCAGTGCGCCAAAGAGCCAATGTTTCCGTGCCGAATCTCTACAGTCTAAAGTCTAACTCCTCACAGATTCCACCACTCACCTACATGCTAGGTTCAAGATACAACTTCCAGTTAACCTGCCAACTCACATGTCCTTGAGGTGTGGGAGGAGACCGGAACACCTGGGGGGAAACCCACGTGGTCACAGTGTGATCATGCAAACACTCCCCCATCGTGCAAACTCCACTTAGACAGCACCTGAGGTCAGAATTGCGCCCGGGTTTCTGAGGTTGTGAGGTAGCGGTTCTACTAGCTGCGCCACCCAGCTGCCCGTGTCCTGGGAGTTCCCAAGTACTGTCAGCAGCGAGAATGTGTATTGCATTGCAACGCTATACTGAACTGTGGGGAAGAAAATAATGTCACTGTGTGTCTGTCCATGAGACAATAGACGCAGCATCGAACCATCGAACAGGGTCGTGAACCAGCATTGAGGGATAGGCAGCAGGGGGGATGCAAGCAAAAGGCCAGAGATGAACAGGTACAGCTGCATCCACATCTGGATTGCAGCAATCACTACATCTGGATCCTTTCCCAGAAATAGAAAGGTCACAGCTGTCAGGTTGACTGGATTTAGTGCCTGGGGTGAACAGTTTTGCTTCAAGCGGATATCGGGCTGGGCCGGCCTGTGTTTGTAAGATGGAGGGTTAACGGGTTGGAATGCGGAATGCTCAAAGGGAGCGATGGGGGGGGGGGGGGGGCTCGGGGAGGCCAGGGGGCCGGGTGTCAGGAGGGGCAACAAACAGGGGGTCGGGATCGGAGAAAAGGAACTTCTCAAGTTGAGGGCTGCAGGAATTGTGCAGAGGGTTGCAGAAACACAGTCGGCGGGAATATTCATGGCCGAGATGGATTGATTTTTGGATCTTACGGCAATGGTGGGACTCAGGAGACGGTGATCAGCCGTGGCACTGAATGCAAGGCACGCTCCAGTGACCACTCGGCTTTTCCTTGCTCCTATTTTCCTTCCAATTGCCTGTCACGATTCCATCTGTCACAAAGCAAGTTTATACAGGGGCCAAGGGCAGCGTAGAAAGCCTTTGAGATGCTGATGATCAGCTCGAAGTATTTGAAGTGTGGGAAGAGGTCGGAAAGCTCGGGAGAGGGAAACAGAGCTGAAAAACACGTTGGAGTATTTGTAGTGATCGGGAATGTGTTTGAAGGAACTGCAGATGCTGATTTATACCCAAGATAGATGCAAAGTGCTGGACTAACTCAGTGGGTTAGGCAGCATCTCTGGAGGAAAAGGACGGGTGATGTTTCGGGTCGGGACCCTTCTTCATTTCTCCAGAGATGCTGCCTGACCCGCTCAGTTACTCCGGCATTTTGTTCCAGGATGCGGGAATGTCAGGAGTTCTCCAAGGGACAAAGATCGATCTTGCTCCTTCCACTTCCAACTTTTTTTTTAAACCGTAGGAATACTTTGTTCAGAATAAAAAATGTATACACAACTGTGCAAAATTCCGACATTCTCAGCGGCTATACATACATGCATTTCACTGCACACCTTGTATGTGTATATGTCAAATAAAGTTGACTTGCTTATATTTTGTGGTGACGTAACCGTCATTATACCAGGCACCCTTACCACTCATGTGTCCCCCTGGGGTGATATCCCTTCCCTAGTTTGAGGGGTGTCCCCACCGGACTCTGCCCCCCATGTTCAGCAGCGGAAGGACCCTAGACTGTGGTCCTCCCCCACAGAGCCTTGGCGTTGGCTGCACCGAGCTTCAGTGCGTCCCTCAGCACGTACTCCTGCAGTCTGGAGTCTGGCAACATTCCCCGACGAACATCTGGGAGACCAACAAAGTTCGGGCAGGTCAAAGAGCGTCTTTCACCGAGTTGATGACCTTTCAGCAGCACTCGATATCTGTCTCCGAATGTGTCACTGGGAACAGCCAGGTAAGGGCAGCATAGTTGTGCAGCGGTAGAGTCGCTGCCTTACAGCGCCAGAGACACAGGTTCAATCCTGACTACGGGCGCTGTCTGTACAGAATTTGTACGTTCTCCCTGTGATCGCGTGGGTTTTCTCCAGGTGCTCCGGTTTCCTCCCGCACCCTGAAGATGTACGTGTTTGTAGGTTAATTGGCTTCAGAAAGTTGTAAAATTGTCCTCAGTGTGTGTAGGTTTTTGTACGGGGTGATAGCTGGTCGACGCGGATTCAGTTGACCGAGGGGCCTGTTTCCAAGCTGTAGCTCTGAATTGTAAGGTCTAAAGACTAAGGTCCAAATCAGAGAATCCTCAGTCACGGAGCTGTTCGGGATAAACCGTGACAAGGACCCTTGCATCATTGTCCAGACTCTCTTTGCAAATCCACACTTTGCAAAGAGCCGGGCAACTGTGAAGCCACAACAGTGCACTCAACTAAGTGAAAAGATTTCAAAGGTTACCTCTCCCTTTTAAAAAGTGCTGCGATTAATGCAATCAGCAGGGAAACAGTGAGTACAAGGGGAGGTATTGATGTACTGTACAGCTGTGGCAAGGTTCAAAGTGATTCAATCACATTCTTATCAGCATCACTGTAAACGCCAACCTCACCCAAACAAAACACTACATCAGACAGGGGGTAACATTAACATATAATCCATTCATCTACGCAGGTTGGCTCCAACCGGCAGCTTATTGATGTATTCAAATATTTCTCGCTCTCTCTCGGCAACAGGGCAGGCTTGATCCCAGCCTTCTCAGGAGCTCAGGTCAACACCCTTGGTTGTACTCCACGAGTTTTATTCCGGCTGTATCTCCCGGGTTACTGAGGTCGAGCAGACGGAAAATTAGCAAGGGGAGGTCCCGGCTAGATCCAACACACGTCATTAACTGGGCCACGACCCACCAGAGAGGATTCTGCACATGTTCCCATCAAGAGGTGGGAAATTATCTTATAGATGTAAATGATCTATAGTTGTGGACGATATTATAGAGGTGTATGATCTTATAGATGTGTACGGTCTTATAGAAAATAGACATAAAAAGGTTGAGTAACTCAGCGGGACAGACAGCATCTCTGGAGAGAAGGAATGGGTGACATTTCAGGTCGAGACCCCATGTGTGCAATCTTATAGAAGTAGGTGTACAATCTTTTAGAGGTGTATAAAATCATGAGGAGAATAGATCAGGTTGACGCACAGAGTCTCTTGCCCAGAGTAGGGGATTCGAGAACCAGAAGGCATAGGTTTAAGGTGAAGAAGGAAAGATTTTAGAGGGTTATGGGCCAAATGCAGGTAAGTGGGACTAGTGTAGATGAGACATGTTGGTCGGTGTGGGGAAGTTTGGTCAGTGGGCATGTTTCCATATTGTATGACTCTATGACTCAAAGAGAAACATCAGGTTCTTGAACTGACCTGCACAACTTTAATGTTTGGGAAGGAACTGCAGATGCTGGTTTACATCAAAGATTGACACAAAATGCTGGAGTAACTCAGCGGGTCAGGCAGTATCTCTGGAGAAAAGGAATAGGTGACGTTTCGGGTCAGAAGAAGGGTTTCTACCTGAAATGTTACCTATTTCTTTACTCCAGAGATGCAGCCTGACCAGCTGAGTTACCCCAGCATTTAGAGTAATGTGTTCAGTTCTGGGCACCATGTTATAGGAAAGATGTTGTCAAGCTGGAAAGAGTAACGAGATTTACAAGGATTTGGCAAGACTAGAGGGTCTGAGCTATGAGGAGAAGTTGAATAGGCAGGGACTCTATTCCTTGGAGTGCAGGGGGATGAGGGGTGATCTTATAGAGGTGTATAAAATCATGAGAGGAATAGATCGGGTAGATGCAAGAAATCTCCTGCCCAGGAGAATCAAGGACCAGAGGACATAGGTTTAAGGTGAAGGGGGAAATATTTCATAGGAACTGGAATGGTAACTGATTCAAACAAAGGGTGATGGGTGTATGGTACAAGCTGTCAGAGGGGGTAGTTGAGGCTGGGACTATCCCAACATTTCAGAAACCATTAGACAAGTACGTGGATAGGACAGGTTTGGAGGAATATGGACCAAATGCGGGCAGGTGGAACTAGTGTAGCTGGGACATGTTGGACGGTGTGTGGACAAGTTGGGCCAAAGGGGACAGTTTCCACACTGTATCACTCTATGACTCTAAGACCTTGTGCATCATTTAGGGCTCATTCCACAACCAAAAGGAGTTGCATAAGGGTTTGATCCCCGAGAACTGCCTTGAGTAAATATTTTCGTAAATCAGAGATGAACAATTTCAATGAGGGTCCATTAACTGGAGTATCTATTTCTGCCTTCCTATGTAGTTGCAGTAGTATAGAAGGGAACTGCCTTGTCAGTTTCCAAAGCAAATCTCTTAGACCTCCAACTGTGTTTGATTGATTGAAAGATACGGCATAGAAACGGGCCCTTCAGCCCACCAGGTCCACGCCGACCATCGATCACCCTTTCACACTAGTTCTATGCTATCCCACTTTCACATCCACTCCCGATGTACTGGAGATAATTTAAAGAGGCCAATTAACCTACAAGGGGGGGGGGGGGGGGGACCAGAGCACCTGAAGGAAACCCATGTGGTTATAGGGAGAAGATGCAACTCCATACAGACCGCTCCCGAGGTCCGGACTCGGGTTTTTTTCTGTACTAGTATTAGCGTTATGCATTTATTGAATATTTTATTATATATTATCTATGTGTATTGTGTTTACAACCCTGTTATGCTGCTGCAAGTAGCAGGTTCATTGTACCTTGTCGGTACATTTGACAATTAAACACTCTTGGCTCTTGACTTTTGAACAAGACCAAACCAACACTAGAACTGTTAATAATTTCAAGTAACTCCAGCATGCCCTCCCCCTCTCTTCATCCATCCTCACCCTAGTTGTCCCATCAGTTCCACTGTTCGCATGCTTGTGTCCCTCTTGTTATCACACCTTCCCCAGCCAACAATGTGCCATGATGGGATCAACCCTTCCTTGGTTAAGAAGGAACAGCAGATGCTGGAAAAATGGAAGGTAGAGAAAAATGCTGGAGAAACTCAGCGGGTGAGGCAGTATCTAGGGAGCGAAAGAGGGTCTCGAGAAGTGTCTGAAGAAGGGTCTCGACCCGAAATGTCGCCTATTCCTTTGCTCCATAGATGCTGCCTCACCCGCTGAGTTTCTCCAGCATTTTTGTCAACTCTTCCTTGGTGATCTGTTGCCGGCCTGTATTTATTGTGTCCTTTTTTCTCACCTCTAGTTTTCTTCCTCCTCCTCTATCTTTCAGTCCGAAGAAAGGTTCTGACCTAAAATGTCACCTCTTCGTTTTAGCTTTAGTTTAGAGATACAGCGCAGAAACAGGCCCTTTGACCCACAGAGTCCACGCCGACCAGCGATCCCCGTACACTAGTACTATCCTACGCACTGGGGTTAATTTACAATTTTTTACCTAAGCCAAATAAACCTCAAAAACCTGTACGTCTTTGGAGGGCGGAAGAAAAGCCACGCGGTCACGGCGAGAATGTAAAACTCCGCACAGACAGCGCCCACAGTCAGGATCGAACCCGGGTCTCTGGCACTGTAATGCAACAGCTCTATTGCTGCGCCACTGTGACTCCCCAGAGATGCTGCCTGGCCTGCTGAGTTACTCCAGCATTTTGTGTCTATCTTTGGTGTAAACCAGCGTCTGCAGTTCCTTCCTACACTAGAAATTTCCACGTGCTCAGTCAGTGTTAATACCAGCTCACTGTAGCGTTAGGGTCCACACCCATCATTATAGGGCGACACTGCCCTGATCCGTGTAACCATCAGCCGCTCAGGCACTGTCACACCTCCACTCCCTCATTAATTAAAGACTGATCCACATTCTCCACTACACGCCTTAAGCACCACTTTTTTTCTCTCCAAATATTCCAAGTTAAAAGGGGCGAGGGGAAATTGAAAGCAGCCTACATTCCTGGCCTAATCCCTGATACACAAAGGCTTCATGATAACCTTCTAACTTTTATGATTAAAAGAACGATTAATCAGCAACTAAAGTTATAACGCGGCCAAATGTGTGACAATGGGCAAACACACTGAGCTCACAGGCCCTAGAGTGACTCCGTCACACATTAGCCTGCCAGTGTTAAAACAATGTCTCACCTTTGTAAGGACACTACAAGTATTGGGGTGGCACGGCGGTGCAGCGATAGAGTTGCTGCCTTACACCACCAGAGACACAGGTTCGACCCGGCTACGGGTGCTGTCTGTACAGAGTTTGCACGTTCTCCGCGTGACATGCGTGGGTTTCCTCTGGGCGCTCCGGTTTCCTCCCACACTCCAAAGACGTGTTTGTTTGTAGGTACCTGCAGGGTAGTGCAAGTGCCTGTGCCTAGTGCCTGCAGGGTAGTGCAAGTCTACAGGAATCGAAGGTTGGCGCAGACACGGTGGGCTGAAGGGCCTGTTTAAACAATTCTGGTTGTTGCAAAACACTTTAACTTGTTGGAAACAATAGACAATAGACAGTAAGTGCAGGAGTAGGCCTTTCAGCCCTTTGAGCCAGCACCGCCATTCAATGTGATCATGGCTAATCATCCCCAATCAGTACCCCATTCCTGCCTTCTCCCCATATCCCCTGACTCCACTGACAAGTAATAATAATAATAATAATACATTTTATTTATGGGCGCCTTTCAAGAGTCTCAAGGACACCTTACAAAAATTTAGCAGGTAGAGGAAAAACATGTAAGGGGAATGAAATAAATAGTAGAGACATGACTAGTACACAAAGTAAAGGCAGAATTCAATACAAAACACAATATGAGGCAATTAATGCACAGATGAAAAGGGAGGGGGACGTGGGGCTAAGGATAGGCAGAGGTGAAGAGATGGGTCTTGAGGCGGGACTGGAAGATGGTGAGGGACACTGAATTGCGGATCAGTTGGGGGAGGGAGTTCCAGAGCCTGGGAGCTGCCCTGGAGAAGGCTCTGTCCCCAAAACTGCGGAGGTTGGACTTGTGGATGGAGAGGAGACCGGCTGATGTGGATCTGAGGGACTGTGAGGGTTGGTAGGGGGAGAGGAGGTCAGTGAGATATGGGGGGGGGCCAGATGGTGGAGGGCTTTGTAGGTGAGGATCAGGATTTTGTAGTTGATCCGGTGGGAGATGGGAAGCCAGTGGAGTTGTACCCCTGGTTTTGCCGTTGATCTTTCTCACAACTGCACTGTCAGACTGTTTAGCCTGGTCGGCTCCTACCTCTGATATTGCGGGAACAAAAAAAGAAATCACCAAAGCAGCGTGATCCGCGTACGTCAACAGTCAAATCCCAAAGAATTAATTTTCCTGAAACGCAGGCGAAACCCCTGGAACCCCGCTGAGTTATTTATCTAAGAAGAATCAACGGTCGCTTTCCAGCAACTTATTCACTCACCAGCCCCAACCAAACGCAAATTTGTTTTCTTATCTGTGCGCATCTCTTTGTTATCACCTCATCCACAGCCAACAATCGACCATTGTGGGCTCTTGGGTCATAGTTTATTGTCACATGTGCACCGAGGTAGAATGAAAAGATGTTGTGGCGTGCTAACCAGTCAGCGGAAAGACAATACACGATTACAACAGAGCCGTTCGCAGTGTCTGCAGTTCCTTCCTACACAAGTACAAACTAACCCTTGCAGGATTGTCAAGGGAGCACTGGAACCAGATCCGTCAACCAGCCTACCCAGTGGGGGGAGGGGGGGAGTAAAGGCCTGTCCCACTTGGGTGTCATTTGCGCTTCACGCAGATGGCGAGCGGAGATTTTGTACATCCCAAAATCCTGGGGCGCCGTGCGTGACCGCGTGTCACTGCCTACGTCACCACGCACCGTGCGCGTCACGACGCGTAAATGATGTCGCGTAAATGACGGCCAAGTGGGACAGGCCCTTAAGGCAGCTGAACTATCGGCATGCGTCTATGCTCATTTGACAGCAATTAAGAGCAGGGTGTAAAATACTCACCCAACACCATCTCCTCGAACCCATCATCTCCGTGTTTAAGAAATAGAAAGCCTAATTAGAAACTGAGATTGTGCATTCTTGTCACTTCCAGAGAAACTGCAGTTAAAAGCTTTTCAGACCCATCATTGGCGGAAAGGGGCCGTCAGTTGTCATGGACCTTCTGCCAGGGACGTGGACCTTTCCGATCGAGGTTTTCATTAAAATCGCTCTTTATTGACTGGGGGCAGGGGCTCATAGATGTAGATGTTGGCTACTTTCCATACATCGGCGAGACCAAGCGTAGGCTGTTTCATGTAACACTTGGACCAAATGCTGGCAGATGGGACTAATGTAGCTGGGACATGTTGGCCGGTGTAGGCAAGTTGGGCTGTGGGGCCTGTTTCCACACTGTATCACTCTATGACTCTATCTGCCAGGACCTGCTGGATCTCTCTGTTCCTGATCATTTTAATGCCCTTTTCCATTCCCATACTGATGCTTCTGTCCCAGACTTGTCCATTGCCAGAGTGAGGCACACAAAATGGAGGAACAGCACCTCATATTCCGCAGACACAAAAAGCTGGAGTAACTCAGCGGGACAGGATCTGAAGAAGGGTCTCGACCCGAAACATCACCCATTCCTTCTCTCCAGAGATGCTGCATGTCCCACTGAGTTACTCCAGCTTTTTGTGTCTATCTTCACTTTAAACCAGCATCTACAGTTCCTCCCTACTCATATTCCACATAACTAGCTTACAACCCAATGCAATATACATTGAATTCTCCAACACCAACCCCACCCCTCTCCACACAATTCTCCCACCATCCACCCTCCCCCCCCCCCCCCCCCCCCCCCCCCCCACACAATCCCCTTCCACCTATGTTCCTTCCTCTGGCTTCACATTCCATGCCTCTTCTCTCCTTATCTCACAGCCTTTTGTTTTTTCATCTCGGCCTTTGTCCACTCATCTGCCTAACCCTTCACCCCCCCCACACCTGTACCTATCACTTGCCTGACTTTGCCTCACCACCTCCCTTCCAGCTTCCTCCCCCCCCCCCCATCCCCACCCCCACTGCAAGCAGTCTGAAGAGGAGTCCCAACCCGAAACATCACCTATCCATGTCCCCCAGAGATGCTGCCTGACCTGCTACTCCAGCACATTGTGTATTTTTTTGGTAAACCAACATCTACAACCCTGTGTGCTTTCTAACGTATTATGTGTCCCTTTTTTTTTCCGATAGCAGCCTAGATAAGATCCTCTCTGCAGAAAAGGAATAGGTGACATTTTGGGCCGAGACCCTGCATCAGACTGAGAGTCAGGGAGGGGGAGAGTAGAGGAGGTTCAGAACAAAGCAGAGTCTGCATCGATGACTCAGGAAGAGTGGAGCCCACAATGGTCCTGGTTACTGACTTCTGGAAGCTGGAGGTGGAGTTCATGGTTAATCACCATCCATGGTGACAAAGCAGAGATGGCCAATAGCTTCAGGTTCCTCGGCATAAATATCACCAACTGCTTGTCCTGCACCAACCACATTGAAGCTACGGTCAAGAAAGCACATCAACTCGAGGGAAGGTCGGTGTGTCTCCAATGATTCATACCAACATCTACATTCTATCCGGATGCATCATAGCATGGTTTGGCAACAGCTCTGGCCAGGACTGCAAGAAAATGTCACGAGTTGCGGATGTAGCCCAGTCCAGCACACATACCAGCCTCGCCACCACCGACTCCCTCTCCACTTCACGCTGGCTTGAGGAAGTAGTCAACATAATCAAGGACCTTTTTCACCCCAGTCATTCCCTCTTCTCCCCACTCCCGTCCAGCAGAACATACAGAAGCTTGAAAGCACATACCATAACATTCAAGGACAGTTTCTGTCCAGCTGTTATCAGGCAACTGAACCAACAGCTGGAGAGCCTTCCTGAGCTACTGTCGACCTCACTGGGGACTCTTGGACTATCTTTAATCAGGCTTTACTGGACTTTATCTTGCCCTTTGTCCTGTATCTGTACACAGTGGATGTCTTGATTGCAATCATATCTAGTCTTTCCGCTGACTGGTTAAGGGCCTGTCCCACTTGGGCTTCAGTTGCGCGTAATTTACGCGACATAATTTACGCGGCACGACGCACGACGCACACGTCGTGCCCCGCACGTGATGCGCGCATGGTGCGTGGTGACGTAGGCAGTGACGCACAGGATTTTGGGATGTACAAAATCTTCGTGCGCCATCTGCGTGACGCGCAAATGGCGTCCAAGTGGGACAGTCCCTTTAGCACGCAACATAAAGCTCTTCACTCTACCTCGGCACACGTGACAATAAACGAAACTAAAAGTACCACAAGAAAAGTCGGGCAGATCAAATCTCCTGCCCTTCTCCGTCAAAACATCATCATGAAGTTCAGCTTCATGAAATGTGTGTCACTAGATCTACATGCTCCAAAGTACAATGAAAAGCTTTGGTTTGCGTGCTATCTAATTCAATCATAAAATACCGTATATACAGTCGTCAAACTCGAGTACAAGTGCAACGTGTAGAGCAAAAGGGAAAGGCAAACTGTAGAATAGACAAAGTCCAATGTCCGCGATGGGGCAGAGGTGAATCAGACAGGTCCCTCGCTCATTGAAAGTCATTTGTACCAATAACTTGGTTATGACTGTTGATGAGAAATTCTATGGTCAACCATCAGCTTAAATTACCCATGGGACTAGGAGATTCAGTAACGGCACAAGTACAGGAAGTACATTGAACAGAATGCATTCCCAATAAGGAAGTGTAAAACTCCTCAACAAAACTCCGCTGGATTTTCAACATGTTGAACATTTTCGGCGACCTGCTGCGACTATGGCGGGCGCCAGCAGTCGCCGAAAAAAACGCATGTGGGACAGACCCTTTAGAAATACAGAGCGGAAACCAAGTCCGCGCCGACCAGCCATCACCAGGTACACTAACGTTATCCTCCACATTAGGGAAAATTTACAATTTTTACCAAAGTCAATTAACCCTGCAAACCTGGTTGTCTTTGGAGTGTGGGAGGAAACAGGAGCAAACCCACGCGGTCACAGGGAGAACGTACAAATTCCATACAGACTGCAGCCGTAGTCAGGTTGGAACCTGGGTCTCTGGCGCTGTGAGGCAGCAACTCTACCACTGTGCCACCGTGCTGCTCCTAATGAAAAGACTAACCTTTCTGAAGATGGGGTCCCGACTTGAAACATCACCTATCCATGTTCTCCTGAGATGCTGCCTGACCTGCTGAGTTATTCCAGCACTTTGTGTGTGTGTATTTGTAAACCAGGATCTGCAGTTCCTTGTGTCTACCTTGTGTTTGATGCATTGTGTGACAAAGGCCCTCAGTACCAGACGCCAAAGTGTATCAGTGCAAACTGGAATATGCTGTTACAATGACAGAGATTCCTTTACATTTTTCAGGTTCACGTAGAGCATGGAAACAGCCCGTCCGGCTCACCAAGTCCACGCCGACCATCGATCACCCGTTCACACTAGTTCTATGTTATCCCACTTTCTCATCCACTCCCTACACACTGGGGGCAATGTACAGAGGCCAATTAACCTATAAACCCGCACGTCTTTGGGATATGTGTGGAAACCGGAGCACCCGGAGGAAACCCATGTGGTCACAGGGTAGGTAGTACGTGCAAACTCCACATGGACAACAGCCGAGATCTGGATCGCACCCGGGTCTCAGGTGCTGCTAGGCAGCGGCTCCTGCCAGCTGCGCCACCGTGCCAGATCTGGCCCTCCGTCTTGCGATAAGGACAATGGGAAATATATGGAATGGCCGAATTCCCAATCACTTTCAGGCAGGAGATGTTGCTCTTACCACGTGGAGCTGGCAGTGCCCAGGCCCTGGGAGCGGTTCGAGGTCCCACCCTTAGCCACACGAGCCATCGGAATGAAGGAGAGTGAGAGGGGGAAGGGGACATACTACTAAATTGGAAAGAATGCAGAAGAGATTCATCAGGACATTACCAGGACTTGAAGGGCTGAGTTATAAAGGCTGAGGACGTTTCCCTTTGAAGAGTGGGAGGTTGGTGAGCGGTGACATTACTGATGTGTACAAGATCATGAGGGGCCATGGATCACACTCAGTCTTTTTTCAGAACTGTCCTACCAACAACTAGAGAGCTACTATATACCTCATTGGAGACCCTCGGATTATCTTTGATCGGACAACCCTGGACTTTATCTGGCACGGAACGTTATTCACATCAGTCCTTCTGAACCTTCTGAATGTTGTAGTCGGCAGGGCAGTACTCTGCATATCGCCAACTTGGATAATTTTACATTTTTATCAAGCCAGTTAACCTACAAACCTGTCCGTCTTTGAGCGTGGGAGGAAACCGATGATCTCGGAGAAAACCCACTGGAAGAACGTACAAACTCTATACAGACAGCACCCGTAGTCGGGATCGAACCCGGGTCCCAGGCGCTGCTTTTTGCTGTAAGGCAGCAACTGCCACCGTGACTGCCCAGTCCCTTTATAATGTATCCGTATCTTGTAAATGGCTCGATTGTAATAATGTATCGCCTTTCCACTGGCTGGATAGCACGCAACAGAAGCTTTTCACTGTACCTCGGTACACGTGACAATCAACTAAACTCGATTTTTTTTCCCAGGATGGAGGATTCTAACACGGTTCAATGTGAGAAGGGAGAGAGGGATATTTAAGAGGGAACTCAGGGATAACGTTCACACCTAGAGGGGAGTCCATATCTGGAGCGAGCAGCCAGAGGAAGCCATGGAAGAGGATACAATTTCAATTTGCACAAGACATTTGGACCAATATAGACAATAGGTGCAGGAGTAGGCCATTCGGCTCTTCGAGCCGAATGGCCTACTCCTGCACCTATTGTCTATTGTCTATATTGACCGATATATACAGGTATGGGAGGATATAGAGGGATTATGGGCCAAATGCACGCAAATGGGACCAGCCCACAAAGCCAACTTGGTTAGCACAGACAAGATTGGGCCAAAGGGCCTGCATCCATGCTCTGTGGCTAATGAGAAACCATGTCACCAAAAACAGAAAGCAGAATGTAGTAACCTGGCTTTGTCCAGCATTGAAACGTACCTTTGGGTGATTCGCTCCTCCGCCGTTTGACTTCCAGACACTCACTGATGTTGTTCGGCGAACATACTCTCCGCTTTCCTAAGATTTCATCTGCAGGATAAAGAGAGAGATCAAAAACCCATTATACCTCAAACCCAGCTCCATGATCATTTGATGCACGGTGAACAGAGTCGCTTTGCAAAGTTCATCACCAGCTCTGCAAAACAAAACAAAAAATACAACTTGGGGCTGCGGAAACCCTGTCTGGTTTATTTTTCTCTGCACTTTCTCTTTTTGCCGGCTTTAGCAGTAAAGATTGTCCCCCCCTTCTTCCTCCCCCCACCTCCTCCGCCTTTTCCTTTCCCCGAGAGGATTAATGCTGATACCCTTGACGGAGATCAGATAAGAGTCCGACGGAAACAAGGCCCCCGGACAAACAATGGCCTTGTTCGGCCATTTGTCTCAATGAGCTACTTGTGACACAGGGGGCCAAAAACACCGGCAGGACGCCGACATGGGCCAGCGCCCAGCAACGACCCAACCCTGCACATTCCTTACTGCCAACTTTACCTGTCTGCTCTCGAGATTGTTTTAAAAGGGTTCCTTATCTATTTGGCTGACTGCCTTTCCTGCCCCCATTCCGCTTTCCGCTTAGATCGTATCTCCTGGTTCAAAAGCCCCCCCCCCCAGTGAATCCAGAATACTTCAGTTCCACCTTCTCCCTTCCCTTAAGCACCAAGGTCTTCACTTTCCTCCCAGACTCTGTGGCAATGGATAAACCGTGCATCCACCGCACACTCTGCCAGCAGAGACGCCAGTTTCTAATATACAATTACAGCGTACACTGAACAGATTTAAAATCAATATGCCTCTAATATCACTTCTGAGACTGAAGGCATGATGCTGCATATGAACAGGAAGAGCAGGGTGTGCGGGTATCAAACAACAAATTTTCAGCTGTCAGGTGCTTATTAAGCAACATGCTGAGGAGACAGGCACATGCAGCAGCATTCATTCCCACTGACTGATGAATACAGAGTGCTGCAGATCACTTATTAAATCCACGCCAGTCTCGCTCGCTGCCCTTCAAAGATAAGTGTTGCAATCCGTCAGAGACGCGAGGTTCAGCGTCTCCGAGCCCTGGCTCAGACCCCTGCCGAGAGACAGCCACAAATATTACTGGCCTCAAGGGTCTCGACCCAAAACGTCACCCATTCCTTCCACAGATACACACAAAAATGTGGAGTAACTCAGCGGGACTGGCAGCATCTCTGGATAGAAGGACTGGGTGGCGTTTTGGGTTGAGACCCTTCTTCAGACGGACTTCGACCCGTCTTCTGAAGAAGGGTCTCGACCCAAAACGTCACCCATTCCTTCTATCCAAAGATGCTGCCTGTCCCGCTGAGTCACTTTTTTGTCTAACCGGTTTAAACCAGCATCTGCAGTTCCTCCCTACTCACTTCTTACCAAGCTGGGGACCATTTGACCCATCAGGTCCTTGCTAGCCCAAGTTGGCAGCTTGAGTGATGCATCAAAGACCCAAGCTCAACAATTCCAATAACCCCAGGAAATTCCCCTTATAAATTGTGTGAGAAATGGCTGATTGATTGGTTGAAAGGCACAGCATGGTAACAGGCCGTTCGGCCCAACGATTCCACACTGACCACCGATCACCTGTTTACGCTCCCTCTTCTCCCCTCTCCCATCAGGCAAGAGGTATCCAAGTGTTCAAATGCACACCACCAGATCCAGGAACAGTTTCTTCCCAGCTGTTATCAGGCAACTGAACCATCCTACCATCAACTGGAGAGCAGTGCTGAGCTACCATCTACCTCATTGGAGACCCTCGGACTATCTTTAATCGGACATTACTGGACTTTATCTTGCACTAAATGTTATTCCCTTATTTTGTATCTGTACACAGTGAATGGCTTGACATGTATAGTCTTTTCGCTAACTGGTTAGTAAGTAAGATTTTCAAGCAAGATAAGCAAGTAAAAAAGATTTTCATGGTACTAAACACGAAACACTTTGCACACTAAACTAAATTAAACACTAATTCTATGTTATGCCACTTTCACATCCACTCCCTACACACTAGGATCAACTTACAGAGGGCAATTCACCTACAAGCTCGCACGTCTTTGGGATGTGGGAGGAAACTGGAGCACCCGGAGGAAACCCACTCGGTCGCAGAGAGAACAAGCAATCTCCACACAGACAGCACCCAAGGTCAGGATCGAACCCAGGTCTCTGGCACCGTGAGGCAGCAGCTCTGCCATCTGCGCCACTGTGTGCAGCCATGGAGAATAGGTTTAGCGGAAATATACTTGCTCTCATGTGTACCAGCACCCATACATGTACAAACACACAAAATGACAAGCAAATGACATGCATGTGCATGCACACAAGACACACAAAAACATAGACACACACACACACAAATATAGACTGGAACACACCACAACGGGAACACACACACACACACACACACACACACACACAGACAGAAACACACACACACAGACAGAAACACACACACACACACACACACACACACACACACACACAAACACACACACACACACAGACACACACACACACACACACACACACACACACAGACACACACACACACAGACATGAACACACACACACACAGACATGAACACACCCACTCACACAGACATGAACACACACACACACAGACATGAACACACACACACACACACACACACACACACACACACACACACACACACACACACAGACAGAAACACACACACACACACACACAATGTAATTTCCCTCCCTGCAATATCTGTTGTCAAATTGAGATATTGAACACTCAAGAGTCCAGAGTGTTTAATTGTCATGTATTGACTGTGGAATAATGAAATCCCTACTTGTTGCAGCTTAACAGACCGTTACGCAATAACACACAGATAAATATATATGAATCAAAAATACAATAAATTAGTAACTGTAATAGTGTAGTTCAATTTAGTTTGGAGATCTATCATGAAAATAGGCCCTTCAGCCCATCGAATCCATGCCGACCATCGATCACCCGTTCACACTAGTTCCATATTATTCCACTTTCCCATCCGCTCCCTACTCACGAGAGGCTATTTACAGAGGCCAATTAACCAACAAATTCACGCTGGAGAAAACTGGAGTATCAGGAGGAAATCCCAGGGAGAACGTGCAAACTCTACACAGACAGCATCTGAAGTCAGGATCAAACCTAGGGTCCCTGGCGCTGTGAAACAGCAGCTCTACCCGCTGTGCCACTGTGCCGATCTAAACACTAGGTAATCGTGCAAAAAAACAACTGGAGCATTCAGTATTTTTTTCCAAAAAGAGAGTGAAATGAAACAATGAACATCTAGGCAGCACGAGCTCGGGACTCTGTGACTGGCTGCATGAAAAACCGGACAGTGAACTTTAATATGATTTAAAATATAAGATTAGCAAGGAGACAGAAAATGGATGTAACATCATTAAAGGCTATATCCTCACAGAGTCAATTAGGTTACGCTTCTCTAACAATTTAATAATTTCAAACCACTTTAAAAACGCCAACCATTTCCAGAATTGGAATATCTTTTCACGTCACCAGTAGAATAGTGATGAGGATGGTCTCCGCGTGCCAACTCCATGCCAGACAGCAAGCTGCCAAGAAGAGCCATAGCTACATAGCCAAGTAACACTGGCCAGCTTGGATAGACTCAAAACTCAGCAAGACAGGCAGCCTCTCTGGAGAGAAAGGAATGGGTGACGTTTCGGGTCGAGACCCTTCTTCAGACCATCTCAGTTTAGTCCGTGGTTCTCGGAGTAGACTCCTATACACCGGCGAGACCGAGCGCAGTCATTTCGCTGAGCACCTACGCTCAGTCCACCTTGGCCAACGTGATCTCCCGGCTGCCCACCATTTTAACTCCCCGTCCCATTCCCACTGGCCTTTCTGTCCTGGGGTTTAGTTGCCTGATAACAGCTAGGGAAGAAACTGGCCCTGAACCTGGAGGTGTGCGTTTTCACACTTCTATACCTTTTGCCCGATGGGAGAAGAGGGAGTGACCGGGGTGAGACTTGTCCTTGACGAGCTGGGCCTTCTCAATGGTGCTGCCGTGGGTTAAACAATGGTAAGGCCACTGGCAATAATCAATGCAGAGCAGATATACATAGAACATAGAACAGTACAGGAACAGGCCCCTCAGCCCCTCAATGACCATGCCGAGCATGATGCCAAGTTAAACTAATCTCCTCTGCTTGCACTAAACCTGTGTCTCTCCATTCCCTGAACATCCAAAATCCTCCAATGCCATTCAATATCTGCCTCCACCAACATCATGTGGCAGCATGTTCCAGGATTCTAGCACTCTCTGTGTAAAAGACTTGCCTCACAGTCACAGGTCTAATTTTTAACTTTGCCCATCTCACTTAAAGCTATGCCCTCTAGTCTTTGACATTCCCACTCTGGGAAAAGGTTCTGATTGTCTATCCTATCTGTCCCCTTCGGGTAGGGTCTGAGTTTAACCTGCTCACTGCCACGTTTTTTTTACACTATTGGCCATGACCCAAGTATACTCACTGGTGGTGGCACTGAACAGGTTAAAATCCCTGCTTCCTTGAATTAATTCACTATTGAAACCTTTCTGAGTGCCTGGCATTGAGGTTCTTAGTTAAAGCCTACAAAAATCATGAACAAAACTTTGAAAGGAGATTCCTTATGCCCCTGTCCCACTTAGGAAACCTGAACGGAAACCTCTGGAGACTTTGCGCCCCACCCAAGGTTTCCGTGCGGTTCCCGGAGGTTGCAGGTGGTTGCCGGAGGTTGCAGGTAGTGGAAGCAGGTAGGGAGACTGACAAAAACCTCCGGGAAACGCACGGAAACCTTGGGTGGGGCGCAAAGTCTCCAGAGGTTTCCGTTCAGGTTTCCTAAGTGGGACAGGTGCATAACTGTGAGAATTATTCTGCTTTCTGCTGTTGAACAACGTTGCAAGATTGGGTTAATATCACTTTAGTCCAACTACAAAAGTTGATGTAGAAACAAGGCACTGCAGATACTGGTTTACAAAAAGGACACAAAGTGCTGGAGTAACTCAGCGAGTCAGGAAGCATCTCTAGAGAACATGGGTAGGTGACGATTCGGGTCGGGACACTTCTTCAGACTGATTGTAGGGTCCCAACACGAAACGTCACCCATCCATGTTCTCCAGAGATGCTGCCTGACCCGCTGAGTTACACCAGCACTTTGGAACGAATGATTATGCTTTGTTTCTGAAGGTCCAGGTTGGGTTGGGAGTTGCCCACTGGGTGTTCCCAGTACTTTACCCTGGTCAGATACCGTGATTTTACCACAATCACATCTGCCTATACATGATCCATGTCCCTCCATTCCTTGGATATCCATGTGCCTATCTAAAAGCATTTTACATGCCACTATCATATCTGCCTCCACAAATATGGCAGTGCCTGCTCTCTAGGTACTCACCACCCTTTGTGAAACAAACTTGCCCCTCCCACCTTAAAGCTATGCCCTCTCGTGTGTGACGTTTCCACCCGGGGTGAAAGGTCAGGCCGGTCCATCCTATCTCTGCCTCTCGGAATGTTATAAACTTCTATCAGGTCTCCCCTCAACCTCTGACGTTCCAGGGAAAACAATCCAAGTTTGTCCAACCTCTCCTTGTAGCTCACGCCTTCAAATCCAGGCAACATTCTGGTCTGAAGAAGGGTTTCGGCCCGAAACGTTGCCTATTTCCTTCGCTCCATAGATGCTGCTTGCCTCACCCGCTGAGTTTCTCCAGCATTTTTGTCAACATTCTGGTAAACCTCTTCTGCACCCTCCCCCAAGCCTCCGCATCCTCCCGTTAACGGGATGGCCAGAACTGCACAGAATACTCCAACTGCAGCCTAGCCATAGTCTTGGAGATCTGCATCCTACCTTCCTGACTGTCGTCACTTTGAATGCCCCAACCAATGCATGCAAGCATATCACAGATCTTTTTTACCGTTCTATCCTCTTGTGTTGCCACTTTCAGGAGGTTGAAAATCTGGACCCCAAAATCCCTCTCCACAATCTGTTAATCCCAAGATGCAACAATGGAGGACGCGGGAGGGAGGGAGGGAGGGAGGGAGGGGGGGAAATGGTCCATTATAGGACCGCGACTGAGAAAACACGCGTGGACAATCCCTCATCCGCTAATCATATGATGTGGGTCGAACCGTGGGTACATCATTTGTCTCTATTTTATTCACCGCAACTACATTTCAGGCACAGAGTCTCCATTGTGTGAAAATGCACAATTTGCCAACAGAATGATGACGGCAGGCACGTGGTTTAAGTAAATCCACCGTTAAAAAATTTGAAAGCCCCGTCCACAGTTTGAGCATTTGGTAAATTATGCTTTTAATATTTAGGCCCGTAGGTTGTCGAAAGTTTAACAAGCCGTCTCTTTGTCACTCAGCTCAGGGGGGGCATTTTAACCAGTTCTGCTGAAGGAACAGTGGAAGCCACATTATCAGAAGCGCAGCTGGGAGCTAGGCTGATGGTCCTGTTATGATGATATAGTACCACCATTATATCACGCGCGTATTGTAATTCACTTGAGCCTTGGCGCACAAATGCCGATACAATTTATATTTTTCATGGATTCCGCCACAAACCAGTATAGCGAAATAATAACAACCTTCGAGTTATTGGCCGTGAATCTATCGGTTTTGGAACTTGTCCACATTTGTTCCGTTAATCTGGTGACGCCGAATTTCTCTGCAGTGAAAAGCGTTTCTGCGGACGGACTTTTTTTGTCAGCAGAGTCTATTACCGGTAGAGCCGATGCCTCACCACACCGGAGCTTCAGGGTTCCATCCCGACCCCTGCTAATTTCAGCGTGGACTTTGCACGTTCTCCCTGTGACCGCCTGGCTTTACTCCGGGCGCTCCGGTTTCTTCCCGCATTCCAAAGACGTGCTGGTTCTGGAGGTTAATTTCCCCTCTGTAAATTGCCCCCAGGGTGTGTGGGGTGCAGATGAGAATGTGGGATCACATAGAACTAGTGAGAACGGGTGATCAATGGCCAGTGTGGATTAAATGGGCCAAAGGGCCTGTTTCCATGCTGGCCCTTCAGCCCACAATATCTGTGTCAAGATAGACTGCCTGAATATGATCCATAATCCTTCATTCCCAGCACATCCATGTGCCTATCAAAAATATAGACAAAAAAAATGCTGGAGTAACTCAGCGGGACAGGCGGCATCTCTGGAGAGAAAGGATGGGTGATGATTCGGGTGGGGACCCTTCTTCAGACAAACTCTGCCTATCCAAAAGCTTTTGGAAAAGACACTGCCCTATTTGGCACCCACTACCTTCTGCGTAACAAAACGTGCCCCGCACATGGGCAGCACAGTGGCGCAGCAATTTGCTGCCTTACAGCGCCAGAGACACGAGTTCGATCCTGACTACGGGTGATGTCTGTACGGAGTTTGTACGTTCTCCCTGTGACCGCGTGGGTTTTCCCTGGGATCTCCCACTTCCTCCCACACTTCAAAGACGTACAGGGTGGTACGTACAGGGTGGTACGTACAGGGTGGTACGTACAGGGTGGTACGTACAGGGTGGTACGTACAGGGTGGTATGTACAGGGTGGCCCTGCTTTGCCAAGTCACTGCGATGGTCCAAGTCTTTCAAAGTTGGATGGACTGGAGGGGCTTTTACAAGAGGCCGCAGTTAATCTGTGGGCAGCTGACTGCTGTAAGGAGCGTTATGCAAAGATGGCGCTGTTACACATTCGACCATATCGCTGGCAGCAACAACTGGATCGGGACCCAGTTCCCCTCATTAATTACCCTGGGGTACTAATTAAATCATAATGAATGGGAACACATGCATTAATTAGTAATTAATGACTGCCAGCATGGGCTTAGACAGACAACAGAAAAAAAAAGTGATGCATAATCTCCCGCTTACTGAATCCCTTGAAGTTGCTTCCGACAGCACAAGAGCAGCTGACGAGGTTATTGGTGGAGGCGGGGGGGTGAGGTCGAGTCCGGAAAAAGCCTGCTCCACTTGTGCAAGGTCTGAGTGTGAGAGACAATGGCAGCAGGAAGCCACAAGGCCTCTCGCCACTTGCTCCGCCATTAACAGAGGACGGTACCTCCTCTGTCTGCTCTGCCCCTACACAATCCAAATTCATTATTGCGGGCGCTGGCGGTCGTGGGTGGTCCAGGTGGGAGCCGGAGAATCCGGCGTGGGGCGGGACCACTGTGAGGGAGGGGGAGAATAAAGGAGGACCTGGAGTGGGATACGTTATAACGTTATCGACGCCCTTTATGTAGCCACTCTTTGCATACCTTGGGTGTGAAAAACAAAGAATATCACTGTGACTTGTCACATGTGACAATAAAGTATCATTCATTCCATTAGCGTCCACTCATCCACCTGCTTCTGGCTTAACGGATGGATATCTGTAGATTCGTTTTGGTGTTAGTTTTACATAAGATCCCCATCTCTGCAGTTAGACACACAAAGCTGGAGTAACTCAGCGAGGACAGGCAGCATCTCTGGGTGACGTTTCGGGTCGAGACCCTTCCTTGTTTACCCTCTTATAAGAATTCAAGTTGTGCTTCAAACTCCTTAATGCTCAAACCACCCCAGGAGACTTCCATATAGATGCTTGCAAAAGGCAAACGCTCAAACAGATGTTGTAATTTGAGTGTTTAAGAAGGAACTGCAGATGCTGGAAAATCAAAGGTACACAAAAATGCTGGAGAAACTCAGCGGGTGCAGCAGCATCTATGCAGCGAAGGAACGGGTGACGTTTTGCGTCGAGACCCTTCTTCCGACCCGAAACGTCACCCATTCCTTCTATCCAGAGATGCTGCCTGTCCCGCTGAGTTACTCCAGCTTTGTGAGTCTATCAAATGAGATTGTGATCGACTTCAGAAAACGCATTGGTTTGCATTGATGGCACCTAAATCCTGTTTCCATACTGCATCTTTCAATATCACTGCCATTAAAATTCTGAATTTTAACCTCTTTCCTAACTCCAAATGTTCACTCTGCAGGACCTCAATCTTTCTATAAAATCTAAGGGGATGCTGGTGGAATTTTAAGTAAAAATTCGATGAGCGGGGTGAAATGGTACAAAACCAAAATGCTGGAAGAACTCAGCATGTCAAGCAGCATCTGTGGAAAAACAATCAGTTACCATTTCCAGTCAGAAACCATACCCACGTGCCCATCCAAAAGCCTCTTACTGTAAATGCCACAATCATATTTCCTCCACCACCACACGTGCCAGTGCGTTCGAGACCCCCAATACCCGCTGTGTCAAAACTTGTCCCACCCATCCCCTCTACATTTTGCCCCTCTCACCTTAAAGCTATGCCCTCTAGTCTGGTGCCGACACAAACACTATCTGAGGGTAAGTAAATCAAGGGGTGGGGAGGAATGAGCGGAGAGAGACAGAGGTGCAGACAGAGGAGGAGAGACAGAGGGGGAGACAGAGGGGGAGAGACAGAGGGAGAGAGACAGAGGGAGAGAGACAGAGGGAGAGAGACAGAGGGGGAGAGACAGAGGGAGAGAGACAGAGGGAGAGAGACAGAGGGAGAGAGACAGAGGGAGAGACAGAGGGAGAGACAGAGGGAGAGAGACAGAGGGGGAGAGACAGAGGGAGAGAGACAGAGGGGGAGAGACAGAGGGGGAGACAGAGGGAGAGAGACAGAGGGAGAGACAGAGGGAGAGAGACAGAGGGAGAGACAGAGGGAGAGAGACAGAGGGAGAGAGACAGAGGGAGAGACAGAGGGAGAGAGACAGAGGGAGAGACAGAGGGAGAGAGACAGAGGGGGAGACAGAGGGAGAGACAGAGGGAGAGAGACAGAGGGGGAGACAGAGGGAGAGACAGAGGGAGAGACAGAGGGAGAGAGACAGAGGGAGAGACAGAGGGAGAGACAGAGGGAGAGAGACAGAGGGAGAGACAGAGGGAGAGACAGAGGGAGAGACAGAGGGAGAGACAGAGGGAGAGACAGAGGGAGAGAGGATGAAAGAGAGAGAGAGTCAAGCACCAGGGAGATGGAGAATGAGAGGGATAGTGTGAGAGGGAAGGGAAGAGTAAAAAAAATCAGCAGTAATGTCCAGTCAGTGACAGCTTTGACAGCCTGGCTCCTTAATTCCCCTGCTTTAGTCCCTTAATCTGTCATCTTTATCAGGCTGGGATGTGCCAGGCAGCATACAGAAGCCCTCCTTGTGATCAATCTTAACATTACAGCTGACAGAATGGTGCTAATAACTTATTGATCTAATGTTTGCCCAGCCCTGCCGGCTGGCCGCAAGCCTGTCATTGATTGGTTTGTGACTTCCTGCGGGTGAGGTGAGGAGAGCACTTTAATGTTCTCAGGCTTCTGTGGTGGGTGGTGTTAAAATGCAGCTGAGCACGAGAGAGAGAGGTGGGGGGAGGGGAGATAGACAGGGGGAGGGGGGGGGGGGCAGTGAGAGGGGGGAGGGGGCGATATGGGGGAGAGAGGGGGGGGGGGGTAGAGAGTGGGTGGGAGATAGTAGGGGGTGGGAAAGAGAGGGGGTGGGAAAGAGAGGGGGTGGGAAAGAGAGGGGGTGGGAAAGCAAGGGTGAGAGGAGGGAGAGGGGGGGAGAGAGAAGAGGGGAGAGGGAGGAGTGAGGGAACAAAACAAGAGTGGCTTTTACTGAGCAAGCTGCCATCAATGCCCAGAACAGCAGGAGGATGGTTGGGTGGCACCAGAAATTCAGCTCCGCCAGCTTTAAATATAGTTAAAACATACACACACACACACACACACAGGTGGAGATTGATGCATACACACACATACACAATATATATATATTGGGACAATTAAGCAGAGACAGAGACTTATCTGCAAACACACACACGTGAGACAGGCAGGCACTTTAATGACATGCGCCCACGCACACACCACCCATCTCTACTTAGATCTAACGGTATCAAGAGATTAGAGTCCTCCCTTATTAAATGTGCATTAATCGGCACAGATGCACCGGTTGCAACTGAGGGGATGAAGGGCAGCCAGGCCTGCCTCTGATTAAACACAATCTAAGTCTGGAGGCTCTAGATATGGGGCACCTGGAACAACGCTGCACGGCGGGTTCTGCTCTCCACGAGTCCCGACTACCCGCTGCCGAGGATCGCTGTCCTGAGACCGCAGCCTGGGAACTTTAGCTCCATTCTCCCACTGCCAGGTAATCTCCAAGTTTAATCTCGGTGTTTCCCCCATCAATGTTGTTGCCCCCCCCCCCCCTCCTGGTGCTCTGCCTACTGGCTGATTCTAGAAGCAGAAAAACGTAGAAAATAGGTGCAGGAGGTTGAGGTTCAAGGTGGTGGTGGTCTAGATGCTCAGAAGCATCGAGCGCTGGAATCCCTGCCTCAACTCATCTGAACTCGCGCTGAGGAGGAGAAGGGTCACACCTTCTGGAGCAGTAGAAGGATAAGGGGTCATCGTTCCCTTCCTAGAGTGTCTCTCGTGGGTGATAATCTACGAGGATGTTCCCCCCCCCCAATCCCACTGCAGCCATCGACCTCTTTGATGACCCTCGGACTATCCTTGATCAGACTTTGCCTGCTTTACCTCGCACTAAACGTTATTCCCTTATCATGTATCAATACACTGTAAATAGAAGCATAGAAATATAGAAAATAGGTGCAGGAGTAGGCCATTCTGCCCTTCGAGCCAGCACCGCCATTCAACATGATCATGGCTGATCATCCAAAATCAGTACCCCGTTCCTGCGTTCTCTCCATATCCCTTGATTCCGTCAGCCCTGAGAACTATTCTGGCCTTAACGCTGCCTGCACTCAAGCGCCTGATCGGCAGCTACATCGAGACAGTCACTTCCCAGAAGTAGACCTCTCGAGTTGGGAAATCAAATAGCTCGCGTCATGGCAAACCCACAGGCTGTAGAGAAATTGATTTTGTCCCTAATTTGGCCGCCTATTCTGTGCGTTCCCTCTGTAATCAAAACTCAATTACGTGGAGTCAAAAATAAGTGCATTGTTAGCAAGGTTTTAAACCCTTTATTACGAAGGTAAATCTTCATCATTATCTCTGCTAAACCCTTCCAATTTGGAGTAATGTTCCAAATGATGTGCTTACGTGCAGCGGCAGATAGAGAGATCACTCCCGACACATGGAAAATGCTGAGATCCACGTCAATGAGATTTCACCGTGCTTACAGTCAGTCATCCACAATTCAGAGACTTGCCAAGAATTTAACACCGATCACCATGCGGGGGCAGCACGGTGGCGCAGCGGTAGAGTTGCTGCTTTACAGTGCGTGCAGCGCTCGAGACTCAGGTTCAATCCCGACTACGGGTGCTGTCTGTACGGAGTTTGTACGCTCTCCCCGTGACCGCGTGGGTTTTCTCTGAGATCTTTGGTTTCCTCCCACACTCCGAAGACGTACAAAGATGTAGGTTAATTGGCTGGTATGTGTAAATTGTAAGTTTGTGTGTGTGTGTGTGTGTGTGTGTGTGCGTGTGTGCATGTGCGTGTGTGTGTGTGTGCGTGTGTGCATGTGCGTGTGTGCATGCAGGATAGGGTTAATGTGCAGGGATCGCTGGTCGGTGCGGACTCGATGGGCTGAAGGGCCTGTGTCTGCGCCGCATCTCTAAACTAAATTAAACAATGCCTCGTCAGAAGTATATCTAATCGCCGTCATATCAATTCAGCAGGGAAACAGCCAGTCTTGTCCTCGGGGTATGGGGACTATAAAACTATTTATTTATTCGCTCTGAAGAAGGGTCTTGATCAAAAATGTCATCTATTCCTTTTCTCCAGAGATGCTGTCTGACCAGCTGTGTTACTCCAGCTTTTTGTGTCTCTGTTCCATTTAAACCAGCAGTGTGCAGATATGGGATAAAGGGAATAACGTTTAGTGCAAGCTAAAGTCCAGTAAAGTCCGATCAACGATAGTCCGAGCGTCTCCAATGAGGCAGATGGGAAGTCGGGACTGCGCTCTAGTTGTTGACAGCATGGTTCAGTTGCCTGATAACAGCTGGGCACTAGTGGAAATCTCTGGTTAAAGGTGAGAGGGGGAGGGTTTAACAGAGATCTTTGGGCCAATTTTCCACAGAGGGTGGTGAAGGCAGAGTCAATGGTGCAATTACATTCAGACCAGTATACAGACAAAAGGCAGGGGAATGGGGTTGAGCGGGAATGATAGATCAACCATGATTGAATGGCGGAGTAAGCTTGATGGGCCGAAAGTCCTAATTATTCTCCTGGAATTTATGAACAGGACAGGAAAGGTTTATGGGCTATGCCCAGGCAAGTGAGACTAGTTCAGTCAGGCAATTGGGCCGACACGGACAAACTGGGCCGATGGGCCTGTTCCTGTGCTGTGTAACTCTAGGATTCCAGGGAACTGTAACGGCTCCTGATGGAACAATCCCATAGCCCACGCGCTCCCCTCCCCACCCACTCTTTCCACAAGCAGTCAAGTTATTAAGTAAATCTCTCTCCAATGCCCAACCAATTCCTGACCGAATGCCCCAGTTATCTCGGATTCCACCACACCTTCAGACAGTTTAGATTACTTTATTGTTATTGTCACATGTGCCGAGGTACAGTGAAAAGCATTTGATTGCGTGCTAACCAGTCAGAGAAAAAAGATTGTACATGAATACGATCAAGCCGTGCATAGTACACAGATAACGGACAAGAAGTACAACATCTAGTGCAAGGTGACGCCCGGTTCAAGGCAGTTCAAAGGTCTCCAGTGAGGTAGAAGGGAGGTCAGGACCACACTCTGGCCAAATTCAAAGTTAAAACTAGTTCCCAATTATTATTATTCAACAGCAACATTTAGCGGCATTTAGCCTTAGGAATGCCATGGAATGAGTCATGGAGTCATCGCATTATCCAGCACAGCAACAGGCCCATCGGCCCAGCTTGTCCGTGCTGGCCCAGTTGCCGGACAGAACTCGTCCCACTTATAGGATCCATTTATTGGGAGGTTGAGGTTCACCAAGTTCAAGGTGGTGGTCGTCTGGATGCTCAAAGGCATCGAGCGCTGGAATCCCTGCCTCAACTCATCTGAACGCGCAGTCAGAAGGAGAAGGGTCACACCTTCTGGGGCAGGGAAGGATAAGGGGTCATAGTTCCCTTCCTAGAGTGTCTCTCGTGGGTGATAATCTACGAGGAAGTCCCCCCCCCCAATCCCACCGAAGCCATCTACCTCTTTGATGACCCTTCGACTATCCTTGATCAGACTATGCTGGCTTTACCTCGCACTAAACGTTATTCCCTTATCATATCGAAACACTGTAAATAGCATAGAAACATAGAAAATAGGTGCAGGAGTAGGCCATTCGGCCCTTCGAGCAAATCATGGCTAATCATCCAAAATCAGTACCCCCGTTCCTGCTTTCTCCTCATGTCCCTTGATTCCGTTAGCCCTGAGAGCTATATCTAACTCTCTCTTGAAAATATCCAGTGAATTGGCCTCCGCTGCCTTCTGTAGCAGAATTCCACAGATACACAACTCTCTGGGTGAAAACGTTTTTCCTCATGTCAGTCCTAAATGGCCGACCCCTTATTCTTACACTATGACCCCTGGTCCTGGACTCTCCCAGGGTCGATTGTAATCATTTATTGTGTTTCCGCTGACTGGTTAGCACACAACAAAAGCTTTTCACTGTACCTCGGTCCACGTGACAATAAACCAAACCAAATTAAAAAGGATGAGGTGCAGCCCCATGTGGGATAATCAGTCGCGGAAATCCAGACACAAAGAGCCGATCTGATCCTCCTGGATCCATGGAATCGTGACAGACAGAATTAGACAAACTGGATCAGAGGATTGGGCTTGTTTATAGACACAGATCTAGCTGACTGCAGGCACAGTAAATCCTTGCTTAATGCCACAACCCTTCAGATTTGCTACCACACCATGTTAGACAGCAGTGTCCGCTCATCCCCTGTATGTGTGTCTTTCTCAATTAAGATTAAAAGCAATCGCTTCAACTCAGGTTAAGACAGATGCGCTCGACAAGAAAAAAAAAACCTTGATCTGTTTTGTGGTCCTTCAGATCTTTTGGGGCATGCAAACTTTACACATTTTGGTTGAACAATCTGAGATGATTTGATATCATCGTATCAAGATAGAGGAGCTGTTTGAAAAGGTGTTTTGGAATTGATAACCCTCTTTCCATTGCATGACAAGGCTACATTGGGAGTCAGAATTTGCACAAAGATCCACTTTTTTTTTTTTTTGAAAGCCGCTCTTTTGGCAAATGCCTGCTCTCTGAATATGGACAGGGGAGAAGCACACGCCTTGCTCCAAAAGTCTCACCCGCGCCCCCTTCGTTACAGTGGCTTATCGCGAGGACAAGATTTTTATCTTGGTCTCGTGATCGGTCGACTTCGACAGAAGCGGTGTTTGTTCAGAACACGTTCGCCGGCTTCCTGAGAGAGGAAGGATGCGGCAGGAAGTCCTCTGCCTGATAAATGGCATCCTGCAAGATCTGCCACGGCACCAGAGACCCGGGTTTGACCCTGACCTCGGCTGCTGTCTGCGCGGAGTTTGTACGTTCTCGTTGTGACCCGCGTGGGTTTTCTCCGGGAGCTCCGGTTTCCACCCACACTCAATGACATTCATTCCAAAGTATCACATCAAGATGCTTTCAAAGTATCGCACCACACTCAAAATATAATTCATTCATTCATTCACATCCTATGTCTTTAGGATGCTCCTTCAAGACGTGCCACTCTAGAACATAGAACAGTGCAGCACAGTACAGGCCCTTCGGCCCACAATATCCATGCCGAACATGATGCTAAACTAATCTCCTCTGCCTGCATGTGATTCATATCGCTCCATTCCCTGCATACCCTTGTGCTCATCTAAAAGCCTCTAAACACCACCATCATATCTACCTCCACCATCACTACTGTCAGTGTGTTCCAGGCACCCACCACTCTCTCTGCAAAGAACTTGTCTTGAACACCCCCTTTAAACTTTGCTCCTCTCTCCTCACATCTATGGCCACTAGTCTTTGAATATTGCCACCATGCGGGGAACTGTCTATCCATGTATCTTAATATTATAATATTATGCACTACTATCGTCTCCCTTCCATCTCTGACGCTCCATAGGAAACAGTCCAAGTTTGACCAACCTCTCCAGGGTCAAGAACAGCCTCTTCCCAACAACTATCACTCTTGAACATGACACAACACTAACCTCGACTATGATGTTCTATGGACTGTGGTTGTAATAAGGACCCTGGGGTTTGTTTTTTTTTTTGCACTCGCATTGTGGTAATTAATTTATTGATTTTTTTTGTTTATTATAGATATGATTGATCTGATTCATGTTTACAGGCCCCTTAAGCTGCTGCAAGTAAAAATCTACATGTTTTCCCTTGGCTGTGCACATGGCGATTAAACACTCTTGAATATTGGCTCTCTAATGTGGTAACCGGAACAGCAAATAATACTGCAAATGTGGCCTAACCAAGATCCTCGTACAGTGAATGAGACTGTTCCATCTGAAGAAGGGTCCCGATCCCTTGCAGTGAATTGTGGACGCAGCCTAGACCATCACACAAACCAACCTCCCTTCCATTGACTTCATTTCTGCCTCGGCAAGGCAAGCAGCATCATCAAGGACGAACGCACCCTGGCCTCGCCCTCCTCTCCCCTCTCCCATCAGGCAAAAGGTATAGAAGTGTGAAAACGCACACCTCCAGATTCAGGTACAGTTTCTTCCCAGCTGAACCATCCAACCACAACCAGAGAGCAGTGCTGAACTACTATCTACCTCATTGGGGACCCTCGGACTATCCTTGATCGGACTTTGATGACTTTATCTTGCACTAAACATAATCCCTTATCATGTATCTATTCACTGTAAATGGCTTGATTGTATTCATGTAGATAGACACAAAAAGCCGGGGTAACAGAAGGACATCAGAATTTCCCCTGAATAAGGGGATTAATAAAGTTTAATCTAATCTAACTCAGCGGGACAGGCAGCATCTCTGGAGAGAAGGAATGGGTGACATTTCGGGTTGAAACCGTTCTTCATGTAATGTCTTTCCGCTGACTGGATAGCACGCAACCAAAGCTTTTCACTGTACGTCAGTGCACACGACGATAAACATCATCCATCCTTTTTACCGAGAGGTGCTGCCTGTCCCATTGAGTTACTCCAGCACTTTGTGTCCATCTTCATTTTATACCAACATCTGCAGTTCCTTTTTACACACCAAGAATCGAGGTAGGTGGTCTGAAGAAGGGTCGTCACCTATCTTTGCTCTCCAGTGATGCTGGCTGACCCGCTGAGTTACCCCAGCACATGTGTAGGAAGGAACTGCAGATGCTGGTTTAAACCGAAGATATTTGACACAAAATACTGTGTCTGAATAAGGGTCGCTGGCGCTGTAAGGCAGCAGCTATCCAGTTTGTACATTCTCCATGTGGCTGCCTCTCTAGTTTCAAACTCCCACATTTCAAAGTCAAGCGGGTTTGTAGGTTAATTAGCTTCTGTAAATTGTCCCTAGCGTGTAGGATAGAGCTTGTGTATGGGTGATCATTGGTCGGAGTGGACTCAGTGGGCCAAAGAGCCTGCTGTATCTAAACAAAACAGATACATAAACATGGTGGAGTAAGTCACTCAGTCTGCCTGGACCTACCTGATCTCCCGGTTGTCAAACACTTTAATATACCTTCCCATTCCCACACTGACCTTTCTGTCTGAGGCCTCCTCCATTGCCAGAGTGAGGCCAATCGCAAATTGGAGGAGCAGCATCTCATATTTTGCTTGATTTTTGAATTCTATAACTTCAAGTAACCCTTGCAATTCCCTCTCTCTCCATCCCTCCCCCACTCAAGTCGTCCCAGCTTCAAAGCCGTCTTGTTGAGGCTCATTATCTGCGTTTGTTCTCACCTGGGCCACAGCCAACAATGGCCTGTTTCCTTTTATCACCGTTATTTATTTTTGCATATCTTTCATTCATGTGTTCTACTGTATATCTCTCTCTCTCTCTGCATACCGGTTGATTCCCTCTCCCCTGACTCTGTCTGAAGAAGGGTCGCGACCCGAAACGTCGCCCGTTCCCTCTCCCCAGAGATGCTGCCTGTCCCGCTGAGTCACTCCAGTATTTTGTGTCGATCCATAACACTTGTCAATCACACCCGCCTGGGTTGAGAAGGCACTTTGAGGAGGCTTGGCCACAGAACATGAGCCGGTGCGTGGATTTGCGGCAAGCGTGTTACACGTCCCTCGGGAAGTGGGAAGTGAGCGGAGGGCGAGGCGGGCTCCGGGGGCTGAACAGCGAGCGAGATCTCTCAATTACCACGGCAGCTACCTCTGGCTCCAGCTCCGATCAATACAGCAATTAGATTTTATCAACACTCAGACCTCAGACCGTGCATCACTTTCTTGCAGCTGACGCCAAACTTCACCGCACGGCCCTGGGGCTGCTGCTGCCTCGCAGAGCCGCACTGTCACTGAGTTTCGGAAACACTTAGTCCTAATTGATACAGACCAGTCGGGGTCAGTGGCAAATTAGCTGGCAACAGCCACCCCCTGCTTGAGTAGCACGATGAAACATCCGTCGAGGATGCGGCCCGGAACCAGAGGGCCTGAGCTGCAGCGACAGGTTGAGCTAGCTGGGACTATTCCTTGGAGTGCAGGAGGATGAGGGGTGGCAGAGGCTATGGGGAGAAGGCAGGAGAATGGGGTTAATAGGGAGAGATAGATCAGCCATGATTGAATGGTGGAGTAGACTTGATGGGCTGAATGGCCTAATTCGACTCCTACCCCTTATGACCCTATAGATGTGTACAAAATCATGAGAGTAGTAGATCAGGTAGACGCACAGTAGGGAAATCAAGAATCAGAGGTTGAGCGTGGGGGAGGGGGGTGGGGGGGTGGAAGGGGGAGGGGAGACCTACATATCCTGCAATAATTGGATGATTACGGAATTAGCCAGATTGTCATTGCAGAAAGATATAGAGAAGCAGCAGGTAAATGGAGATGATGTTTGATCTGCCTGAAAAATGGTTTAGTTATGTCTTCATGAAGGGCTTTGAGAGACTGGTGATGGCACACATTAACTCCAGCCTCTCAACCACCCTTGATCATAGAAACATAGTGAAGAGGTGCAGGAGTAGGCCATTCGGCCCTTCGAGCCAGCACCGCCATTCAATACGATCATGGCTGATCATCTAAACCCCGTTCCTGCTTTCTCCCTATATCCCTTGATTCCGATAGCCCTCAGAGCTCTATCTAACTCTCTCTGGAATACTGCAGTTTGCCTACTGCTGCAACAGGTCCACAGCACACACCGTCTCCCTGGCCCTAAACTCATCATTGGAACAGGGGGACGACAAAGACACCTCCGCCCAACAAAGACGACTCCTTAGGTATCTGCCTTCCAACACCATAATCCCATCCAAACTCATCTCCAAACCCCTAGACCTGGGACTTTCTGACCCACAGACCACAGATTACAATCAGTGGGAGAAAAGATGACGACATCTCCTCCACACTAGTTCTCAGCACCAGTGCCCCGCAAGGATGTCTTCTCAGTCCTCGACTGTATTCCCCACACACTCACGACTGTGCAGCCAAATTTGGCACTAACTCCATCTACAAGTTTGCAGATGTCGCCACTGTGCTGGGCCAGATCACTAACAATGGGCTGAATGGCCTACTTCTGCTCCTATGACTTATGAACACGAACTTAACCCTTGTCTTCTCTAGTGTATCTGCCACCACAGTACGCAGCGCAAACCCTTTGTCTATGGTCTCCATTCTTTGACAAGCAGCTCCTTGGGAACCCAATGGTTCATTGACTACCATCCAACTGTGCGCACCGTATCTGACCCCCACAACTCTCTCTCTCTCTCCGTGCTCATCATCCATGTTACCTCATCTGAGGACCATGACACCACCCATTATCCCGGCTCAGTGCATGGAGTCCAAGTCTCAGACGTTCCTCATTCAGTCCATCTGACGTCTCATCTCTGTATCTTCTTCACTTATTGGCCTTTAATTTAAACCACTATAAGGCCACTAGATTGTTGAAACAGCATCAAGAGACTGTTAGTATTCCTGCAGACATAAAAAGCTGTAGTAACTCAGTGGGACTGGCAGCATCGCTGGAGAGAAGGAATGAGCGTTTCGGGTCGAGACCCCTCCTCAGACCCGAAACGCCACCCCTTCCTTCTCTCCAGAGATGCTGCCTGTCCCGCTGAGTTACTCCAACATTTTGTGTCTATCTTTGGTTTCAACCAACATCTGTAGTTCCATCCTACACGTATTCCTACAGTCTCTTTCTTGCAAGCAGCTTGTGTCCGGAATGTTCCTCACTAAACTCTGTTGCAACTGCAGCCAGCAGATAGTCACATGAAGGGGTGGATGGAAAGGAAGTTGAGACTACTCCCCGCGGACTGATGTGTAGGAAGGAACTGCAGATGCTGGTTTAAATCGAAGATAGACACAAAATGTTGGAGTAACTCAGCGGGACAGGCAGCATCTCTGGAGAGAAGGAATGGGTGATGTTTCGGGTCGAGACTCTGAAGAAGGTTAGAGTCACCTATTCTTTCTCTCCAGAAATGCTGCCTGACCCGCTGAGTTACTCCAGCATTTTGTGTCTATCCCCATGGACTGATGTTACATGTGACACCTGTGTTGTAAGCAGGTAGGGACGGGTTCCGAAATACATCTTTGCCAAGAGTGCCCGTACCAGTGATTGAGAAACACTGCCGGATATTATCGACTGAAAGCTCACAACCTCCAAAGAGTTTTTCCAGTCTCTGGATCATCAACGCAAGCCATTAAATAAAAAAATATGAAAATAGGTCAATGTCTCCATTTACAGAGCAGACAAAGGCAGCTATAGACATGTTGCAAAGGGCTAAAAATACAAAACGACAGAGGAATCACAAGGCCCAAGCCAGCAACTTCTTGATTAGAACGGGTGTCAAGGGTTATGGGAAGAAGGCAGGAAAATCGAATGAGGAAGCAGGGATCAGCCATGATTGAATGAACGAGTAGACTCAATGGGCCGAATGGCCTCATTCTACTCCTATAACTTGTGAACTTCACCTTCGTTAAATGAACAGTGCAAAGTGGATTAGATTGTGCCTCAGCCCTTTAAACAATCCCCGACTGAAACTGCTGACTGGCCCACCTTGCCTTCACGCTGTCACCTGGGCTTAGAAACCCATTCATCAACAACTCGCTGAGGCGAGGGATGTGAAACTGGTCTTATGTATACGAAGGAACTGAAGATGCTGGTTTACACCAACGATAAGACAACAAAATGCTGGAGTAACTCAGCGGGTCAGGCAGCATCTCTGGAGAAAAGGAAGAGGTGACGTTTCGGGTCGAGACCCTTCCTCAGACCGAGAGTCGGGGGAGAGGAAAACGAAAGATATGAAGAGGTGCAAAGAGCAAATGAAAGAAAGGTATGCAAAGGGACAAATCAAGGGCAGCAAAGATGATCAAAGAAAGGTGGAGCCCACAATGGTCCATTGTTGGCTGTGGTGAAGGTGATAAATGGTGAAGCTAACAAGTGAAACTAAGCAGGACGACAGTGAAACTAGGTGGAAGACTAGGGTGGGGGAGGGATGGAGAGAGAGGGAACGCAACTGCTACTGGAAGTTAGAGAAATCAATCATCATACCGCTGGGTTGTAAGCTGCCCAAGCGGAATATGAGGTGCTTGAATACGTCGATTATGTTTGCTGCTTTCCCTAGACAGTGTGAAATGTGGAGTGGATGGTGGAGAGGCTGAGGAAAGCCACAGCTGGTACCAGATGGGGGAAAAAACCCACGTTTATATTTTACTTCATTACAACCAGTGAATTACCAATGAAGCACATCTCCTCTGCAGGTGGAGGCAAATTTGCAGCTGTTAACTGCGCACTCATCAAACCATGTAACGAGAGAGAAAAACAGTTAACTTGTCTTTGAGGCTGTGGTTTAAGGCGACCCATGAGAAACACCTCATTTTTCATCATCTCACTGCATGGAACCTGTTCACACAGCCCGGCGGTATGAATATTGATTTATCTAACTTCAAGTAACCCTGGCATTCCCTCTCCCTCTATCCCTCCCTCCCCCCACCCAAGTTGCACCAGCTTCTCGTTCTCACCCAACAAACAGCTAACAATGGCCTGTTATCATCGTTAGTTTTTTTGCATATCTTTCATTCATTGTTCTTTATCTCTCTCCATCGTCGTCTATATCTCTCGTTTCCCCTTTTCCCTAACCAGTCTGAAGAAGGGTCTCGGCTCGAAACGTCACCCTTTCCTTCTCTCCAGGGATGCGGCCTGTCCTGCTGAGTTACTCCGGCTTTTTGTGTGTATCCTCAGTTTAAACCAGCATCTGCAGTCCATTCCTGCACCTTCACCCAAGAGATGGGAGCAGCTCATGATTTAATGGATTTAACCCCTTCTTGAAAACCAGCACCTTTGGCAGTGCGGAACCCAAACATCACCATCAATTTATGCCAGCAGAGAAGATTTACCAGGGTGTTGCCAGGATGCGAGGGGCCTGAGCTGTAGGGAGGGGAGGGCAGGCAGGACATTATTGCTTGGAGCACAGGAAGATGAGGGGTGATCTTATAGAGGAGCACAACACCATGAGGTGAATAGATGGGGTAGATGCACTGAGCCTTTTACCCAGACTAGGGGAATCAAGAACCAGAGGACATAGGTGAGCGGGGAAAGATTTAAAAGGAACCTAAGGGGCAACTTTTGCACACAGTGGGTGTATGGAATGAGTTGCCAGATGGAGTAGTTGAAAGAGTTACTATAACAACATTTTAAAGACATTTGGACAGATACATGGATAGGAGGGACATGGCCAAAAGAGGGCAGGGGGGACGTGCGGTGCAGAACAAAAGGGTGGTTTGATCAAGATTCCAGACCAGTAACTCCGTGCCCAACACAAATACAGCACAGAACAGTTTAAAGAGCTTTACATTTTGTTTTAAGAAGATTTCTTGGTACTTTTAGTCTGTGGATGAGTTCCAAACTTTTTTATTTAATCCATTATTGTGCTTGTTTAAGCAGAAAACAGGCAGCACGGTGGTGCAGCGGTAGAGTTGCTGCCTTACAGCGCCAAGGACCCGGGTTCGATCCCGACTACGGGTGCTCTCTGTATGGAGTTTGTACGTTCTCCCTGTAACCGTGTGGGTTTTCTCCGAGATCTTCGGTTTCCCACACTCCAAAAGATGTACAAATTTGTAGGTTAATTGACAGTATAAAAGTAATTGTCCCTAGTGTGTGTAGGATGGCGTTAGTGTGCGGGTCGGTGCAGACTCGGTGGGCTGAAGGGCCTGTTTCCGCGCTGTTTCTCTAAACCTAAAAAAACCTTCTTTCCCAAACCAATCCCCCCCCCCCCCCTCCCCACTCACTACCCTCTTCCACCACCCACCTCATCCCTCTTTCAACCCCTTGCCCATTCCAGCAGGATTAATCAAACATTAGACTTTAAAAATACAGTGTGGAAACAGGCCCTTCAGCCCACCAAGTCCATGCTGACCAGCGATCAACCTATACACTCGCACTATCCTACACACTAGAGACAATTTACAATTTTACTGAAGCCAATTAGCCTAAAAAACCTATACGTCTTTGGAGTGTGGGTGGAAACTGGAGCACCTGGAGAATACCCACGTGGTCACAGGAAGAACATACAAACTCCGTACAGACGGCACCATAGCCAGGATCAAACCCAGGTCTCTCACTGTGGGGCAGCAACTCTACCGCTGCGCCTTGCATTGCCCTAATTTATAAAAATGAATAAGTTTTACTTTAAAAACACTTCTCAGACGAACACAATTAAAAAAAAAACACAGGTTAGTCAGAATAAAGTGTTTTGCATTTTGCAATATATGCATTGGGCTTACAAAACTAAAAGTTGTCCCATCCTATCCACGCATAAATGCACTCCGATTTTATGAAAAATAGAGGTTTATATCAAGATGTTTCCAGATCTATGAAAAGTATTACTGAGCAGAAACACCATAGTTGAAGAAGAATATCTTACCTGCGGAAGTCACAATGCAACAAGAGCAAGGAGTGACTTCCTCTCCGCAGCCACACACTGCGGTTAAGTCTACAAAGTGTTAAAACTCCTTCGGTAGCTCGTGATACTGGCATGTGGTGTGTGAATGACAGTGCATTGGTTTAGCTGGAGATCTCAGCAGAGGCTGCAGATGGTGCGACTAAGTCAGTACCTCTAAACGTTGTGGACTACTTCCTGATCCCTTTCACATTAAGGGCGGCACGGTGGCACAGCGGCAGTGTTTCTCCCTTACAGCGCGAGGGACCCGGGTTCGATCCTGACTACTGGTGCTGTCTGTACAGAGTTTGTACGTTCTCCCTGTGAGAGCGTGGGTTTTCTCCGGCTGCTCCGGTCTCACACATCCTAAAGACGTACAGGTTTGTAGGTTAATTGGCTTCTGTAAAATTGTCCTAAGGTGTGTAGGATAGTGCTAGTGTACTGGGTGATCGCTGGTCGGCGTGGACACGGTGGGCCGAAGGGCCTGTTTCCACATTGTATCTCTCTAAACTCTACTGTACACGGATGTCGGTGTACATGCATGAATGCAGATCAGTGTACTATAAACATCTATGTGCGTGCACGCATGCACTCTTACAACTGAACCCTTGTGCTTGTGCATTCCACACTTGTGCAATCAGGCTCAGCTATTAAAGATCCCTATTAAATGCAGGGCTTTGATCTTTGAGGGGTAAGAGGCTGAGGGGTGACCTTATTGAGGTGTATAAGATCATGAGGGGCGTGGATAAAATTAACACTCACAGTCTTTTCCCCCAGCATAGAGGTTTCTAAAACTAGAGGGCAGATGCTTTAAGTGAGAGGGGAGAAATTTAAGAGGGACCTCGAGGCAGCCTTTTCCACTCAGAGGGTAGCTTGTATTAGGAACAAGGCAGATACATTATGAATTTTAAAAGACATTTGGACAAATAAAAGGATAGGTGAGATTTAGAGCACTATGGGTCAAATGCAGACATAATTAAGGAGTTTACATGGATAGGAAGGAATTAAAGGGCTAATGGGCCAAATGCAGATACAATTAGGACTTTAAAAAACAAAACATTTAGACAGAAATATGAATAGGAAGAGTTTATGGGCCGAATGCAGGCAAATGGGACTAGCCCAATAGCCCTTGGTTGGCATGGAGGAGGTGGGCCGAAGGGCCTGTTTCCATGCTGTATCAGCACCATGACTACATGGCATCCAAACCTCTCACACATTAACACGGTCTGCTTGGCAACGGCAGCAGTGAAAGGAATCTATGGGCCTCCTGCATCCTCCTGAGGTTTCTTCCCTTCAGATTAGTTAAGTTTAGTCTAGAGATACAGTGCGGAAACAGGCCATTCATCCCACTGAGTCCGTGCTGACCAGCGATCACCCAGTACAGTAGTTCTATCCTACACACACTAGGGGCATTGACCCACATGCTGACCATCCTACACACACTAGAGACAATTTACATTTTTTTACCGAAGCCAATTAACCTGCAAACCTGTACGTCTTTGGAGTGTGGGAGGAAGCATGAGCACCTGGAGAAAACCCACGCTATCACAGGGAGAATGTACAGACTCCATCCAGACAGCACCTGTCGTCAGGATCGAACCGGCGTCTCTGGCGCTGTAAGGCAGCAACTCCACTGTGCCGCCCCAAAATGCACAAATCTTTCTTGCGGTCCCTTATCACAAAACCGGCAACATTTGCTTCCAAAGCCTCCCGTTGCCGTGGGTTACCGGAGACAAGTATCAAGAGGCGACCATGACGCTTTGCGAACTCACCCGCCTGCCCCGGGAGCAAGTCCACGCCGTTCCGCTTTATCTCATTCCGACTCTGACTCTCGGGCATCACGAGCTGCCTGCTCTGGTGCAAGTTGGAAATGATGGTGGAGAGGTCACTGTCACGACTGCGGGAGGAGAACAGGGACAGAGTTAGCAAGATCGGGCAATTCACTCTAGAACCCTGCTCACCGCGCGGATGGGTTGAAATGGGATCTGAGCTCCCCTGATGCTATCAGTTGGCAATGAAGTGAAATCCTTTCAACCTTGCTCTATAAACCCACAGCGGTGCATGAAGCCTTTATGCACATTAGACTCCTCAAGCAACTCAATCCTATGTACATTTAATCCTCAGGTGATCTTCTCTAACAAAGCCTGGCCTGAATATTATTAAGCTGTCAACTGGTCCTATTAATGCTACAAACCTCTAATTTAATGTAATGGTTCATTTAAAATGCTTTATCCATTCTCCATGCCAACATATTAAGGGAGAAGAACACACAACTAGTCCATGGGCAGCACAGTGGCGCAGAGGTGGAGTTGCTGCTTTACAGCGCCAGAGACCCGGGTTCAATCCTGACTACAGGAGATGTCTGTATGGAGTTTGTACATTCTCCCTGTGGCTGCGTGGGTTTCCTCCGGGTGCTCCGGTTTCGTCCCACATGCCAAAGACGCGCGGGTTCGTAGGTTAATTGGCCTCTGTAAAATGTCCCCAGTGTGTAGGATAGTGCTAGTGTACGGGGTGATCGCTGGTCAGCGCGGAGTAGATGGGCCGAGAGGCCTGTTTCCGCGCTGTATCGCTAAAACTAAAATAAGTAGGATGTTTTGGAACGGGCATAATCGACCCGAACCTGTCACCGATCATACAGATCACTGGCATCGCATAATAAATGGTTTGTCAATTTAAATTGTGAGCTCCCCCTCCCTCCCCCTTGTAGCAATCCAAAATATGGCACGGTGGCGCAGCGGTAGCACGGCTGCCTCACAGCGTTAGTGACCCGGGTTCGATCTTGACTACGTGTGCTTGTCTATACGGGAGTTTACACTCCCTCCACCCCACCCACCCGCACTCTCCCCCCCCTCCACCCCCCTCCACCACCACCGAACACTGATCCAACTGGAGCTTTAATCTACTGCCTATCTCTGCTAATCAGATAAGATGGTGTCAGAAAAATGCCAGACATTAGGCACGTTTTAAGTATTGTCTGTCTGTGGATTTACAACACACACACACACACACACACACACACACACACACACACTCATACACACACACACACACACACACACACACACACGCACGCGCACACACACACACACACACACACACACACACACACACACACACACACACACACACACACACATACACACACACACACACGCACGCACACACACACACACACGCACGCACACACACACATACACACACACACACTCAGACACTCACACACACGCTCACACACACGCTCACACACACACACACACACACAATTTGCCAGACAACAAGACTTCACTTAAACAACTCACCAACCGCCCCCCCCTTCCCTTCCTCCCCCCCACCCCCTCTTCCTTTCCTCCCCCCCACCCCCTCTTCCTTTCCTCCCCCCCACGAGCAAACAGTCTGCTCCGTACTCCAGCCAACAAATCCGTCTCCCAATCAGGACGTCCGCGAGTGTAACCATCCATTAATTCCATAAAGTATCTTAACAAACAAGAAAAATGGCTTGAAGAAAACTCTGCTCAGAAGTGCACATCAAGCAATATTACTCCTATTTTCTCCTGGGCTGGCATGTGACACGTGTTAATGCACATGTAATGCACATGTTAATGCACATGTTTAAGAAGTTTAAGAGATTAATTCAAAGGGAGTTTTTAATCATTGGTAATTATGTTAATCAATAATTAGACACCAGCATAAGAGGATGCATAGAGAAATCTGCTGTTCCGACTCTGACATCTTCAGTTGCACACAAACTAGCCTGATGGGTCTGAAGAAGGGTCTCGACCCGAACCGTCACCCATTCCTTCTCTCCAGAGATGCGGCCTGTCCCGCTGTGTTACTCCAGTTTTTGGCGTCTATCTTCAGATGCACTCATTTCTTTTGTACACGAGAATGTTCCCAGGACTTGAGGGCCTGAGCTGTAGGGAGAGGTTGAGCAGACTAGGACTATATTCCTTGGAGCATCTACACTGGTCCCACCTGCCTGCATTTGGCCCATATCCCTTTAAACCTTTACTACCCATGTACCTATCCAAATCACGGCACGGTGGCGCAGCTGGTAGTGCTACTGCCTCACAGTGCCAGAGCCCCGGGTTCGTTCCAAATTACAGGTGCTGTCTGTACTGTGTTTGTATGCTCTCCCTGTGACTGTGTGGGTTTTCTCCGGGTGCTCCGGTTTCCTCCCGCATCCCAAAGATGTGCGGGTTTGTCGGTTAAATGCTTTCTGTAAAATTGCCCACGGTGTGTGGGAAGCGAGACTGGCCTAACGTAGAACTAGTGTGAATGGGTGATCGACGGTCGGCACAGGCCTGTGGGCCGAAGGGCCTGTTCCCATGCTGTATCTTTCTCCACTTTGCCTTCCTCCAGTTTGCTATCCACCTTCCTCCATGCTCCTTGTCACAAATTCTGGATTAGCGGATTGTGGAAGTACAAATCTCAACACGGAAAACCAGCCTTTCCAGTGAGGAAAAAACTGCAAACCGAGAATACTTCCAAATCGTGTCAAACATTATTCATCATTTTTAGCTGCGTAATTATGGGCTGCACATTCAGGTCACGATGCAGCCACTACGATGAATGACTCTTCAAGTGCAGTCACCACGACAAGTGCGGAAATCTAACTACCATTAACAACAGTAGTTTAAGAAAGAACTGCAGATGCTGGTAAAATCGTAGGTAGACAAAAATGCTGGAGAAACTCAGCGGGCGAGGCAGCATCTACGGAGCGAAGGAATAGGTGACGTTTCGGGTCGAGACCCGAAACGTCACCTATTTCTTCGCTCCGTAGATGCTGCCTCACCGGCTGAGTTTCTCCAGCATTTTTGTCTACTTCCAGATTCAGGGACAGTTTCTTCCCAACTTATCAGGCAACTGAACCATCCCACCACCAACTAACCTACCACCCACCTCATCGAAGACTCGCTGACTATATTTAATCGGACTTTACAGGACTTTATCTATGCTCCATAGATGCTGCCTCGCCCGCTGAGTTTCTCCAGCATTTTTGTCTCCCTACCTTTTGTCTACCTACCATTAGCAACAGGGTCACTCCGTGAAGTGTGGGAAGGAGCTGCAGATGCTGGTTTACAAAGATAGACACAAAGTGCTGGAGTAACTCAGCGGGACAGGCAGCATCTCTGGAGGAAAGGAATAGGTGACTTTTCAGGTCAAGCCCCTTCTTCAGACTTCTTCTTGACCCGAAATGTCACCTGCTCCTTTCCTCCAGAGATGCTGCCTGACCCACTGAGTTACTTGTGTCTGTCTTCAGTCCATCCATGAATCCACACTCACAGAATAGTGTGCACGGTTCAGAGGCCCAGAGACACGGTCTTTAACCATCGCTAACCCAAAGGGCTTTGATGCCTATCGACGGACCGTGGAATTATCCCCTTTATCTTGGCCGACTTCCTCTCACCAATTCGATACTACGTGGCTCGCTGACTGGAGCTACTGATTTACACAGTGGCTGATCTTTAAGTGATCACACGTCTGCCCTCTCATCCCAGAGTTTACTCCTTGCCAGGAACAAGGACCCGAATTCTGCATTCAGTAACTTTCACACCGGCTTAGCAGCAAAGAGAACTTTGGCCACTAATATTACTAAACATGTGCGGGGGCAGCAGTCGAGGCACATGGATAGAATAGGTTCGGAAGGACGACAGATGGCACAATGGGCTAAGTGTTCGGCTGGCAACCTGAAGGTGGCCGGTTCGAATCCCGCTTGGAGTGCATACTGTCGTTGTGTCCTTGGGCAAGACACTTCACCCACCTTTGCCTGTGTGTGAATGTGTGTGAGTGATTGGTGGTGGTCGGAGGGGCCGTAGGCGCAGAATGGCAGCCACGCTTCCGTCAGTCTGCCCCAGGGCAGCTGTGGCTACAGAAGTAGCTTACCACCACCGAGTGTGACTGAGGAGTGAATGAATAATGCGATGTAAAGCGCCTTGAGTATTAGAAAGGCGCTATATAAATCCCATCCATTATTATTATTATTATTATAACGGCCAAACACAGGCAGGTGGGACAAATATAGATTGCTGGCATGGACGACTTGGGCCGAAGGGCCTGTTCCCACACCATATACCTCTACAGGGCAAATGACCCATCATGATCCGCAGCGGTAGAGCTGCTGCCTCACAGCGCCAGAGACCGGGGTTCGATCCTGACTACGGGTGCACGCTCTCCCCCGTGACCGCGTGGGTTTTCTCCGGGCGCTCCGGTTTCTTCCCCCATTCCAAAGACGTGCCGGTTTGTAGGATAATTGGCTTCTGTAAATTGTCCCTCGTGTGTAGGATAGAACTGGTGTACAGGAGATGGCTGGACGACGCAGGCGCTGTGGGCCGAAGGGCCTGTTTCCATGCTGTATCTCTAAAACTGAAACTAAGCCAATATGAAAATAAAATGTACAGGGTTTCATTCCAAGGATGTTTTGGGTTATTGAGTTCACTGAGAATAAATTGTTGGATCCTAATCAATTCAAACCTTCATACAATTTTTTCTTTTCTTCTCTAAATTGATATTGTATCTGGGCAAAAATAAAGGGGGTGAACAGGAGCTGACTACAAGCAATCCTTGTCATTCGACAGATATTGGCACTGGGTAAAATTACGTAGAAACTGCCTGTCTTTACACAGGAGATTTTATTTTAATATCAGTTTTACTTATCCCCCGTCCCTGTGTATCATCCATCTTATTGCCATGGTTGCAAACTTGTCAAAGCACATTTGAATAACAGTGGCATTTTTAAAACCATCCGATTATTTTTATCCTTTGAAATAGCCTAATAATTTCAAATACCAGATTAGTGCAGATTAGATTAAGATGCACAACTGGAAATGACAATCAAAAGAGAACCTAACTCCCAAATGAAATTTAGTACGGCTAGGAAATTAATTATGTTACAAAGCCATTCACTCCAACCACTAAATTCCTCTAGACTTTACCACAAGTGAGCACAGGCACATACTGCCTCCTTATGCCCCTGTCCCACTTAGGAAACCTGAACGGAAACCTCTGGATTACTTTGCGCCCCACCCAAGGTTTCCATGCGGTTCCCGGAGGTTGCAGGTGGTTGCCGGAGGTTGCAGGTAGTGGAAGCAGGTAGGGAGACTGACAAAAACCTCCGGGAACCGCACGGAAACCTTGGGTGGGGCGCAGAGTCTCCAGAGGTTTCCGTTCAGGTTTCCTAAGTGGGACAGGGGCTTACTTTAGACTTTGAGATCACTTGTTCACACTAGTTCTATCTTATCCCACATTCGCATCCACCCCCTGTACATTGGGCAATTTACAGAGGGCCAATGAAGACAAACCCACACGTCTTTAGGATGCGGGAGAAAACCGAAGCATTCAGATGAAAACCATGCGGTCACGGGGTGAACGTGCAAACTCCACACAGACAGCAAATACCCGAGGTATTGAGGTTCAAACTTGAGTCTCTGGCGCCACTATGTCGCCTTGTGAATTTGTAACGAATGTTATGAACATCGTTGGCCAATAACACGTGCCTGTCTGCTTCTGACTGGCAATCGAGGAGTTAAGAAATGCTCTCGGAAATAATGTGGCTCGCCGGAGCCATTGTTATTAATAATCAGCAGATGGACAGGCATTTCAAGGTAATGGTCCTGCCTTTTCAAGCTGTACCTCAACTTCTCATTAATTATATAAAGGATCTTCCTTTATCCAGCAAAAGAAAGCAGCTGGAAAATTGCCATTATCAAGATAATAAAACTGCATTTTCAGTGCCTGAGCTGCAGCTTCATAATCAAACAACTGTGTATAGCATTAGGATCCTCAAATATAACAGCAATAGAGGACAGAACATAGAACAGCGCGGCACAGGAACAGGCCCTTCAGCCCACATTGTCTGCGCTGAACATGACGCCAAATTAAACTCATGTCCTCTTCCCACACATGTTCCATATCCCTCCACTCCCTGTGTATACATTCGAGATTCAAGAGAGTTTATTGTCAAATGTCCCTGATAGGACAATGAAATTCTTGCTTTGCTTCAGCACAACAAAACATAGTAGGCATTGACTACAGAACAGATCAGTGTGTCCATATACCATTATATAAATATATGCACACATGAATAAATAAACTAATCTGATGAAGTGCAAATAACAGATAATGGGCTATTAATGTTCAGAGTTTTGTCTGAGCCAAGTTTAATAGCCCGATGGCTGTGGGGAAGTAGCTATTCCTGAACCTGGTCGTTGCAGTCTTCAGGGTCCTATACCTTCCACCTGAAGGTAGCGGGGAGATGAGTGCTTGTCTCGACCCGAAACGTCACCCATTCCTTCTCTCCAGAGATGCTGCCTGTTTCGAGTTACTCCAGCTTTTAGTGTCAATCTTGTGCCGCTATCTAAAAGTCTCTTAAACGCCACCATCTTATCAGCCTCCATCACCACTCCTGGCAGCGCGTTCCAGGCACCCACCGCACGCGCTCTGCGTGGAAAAATGACCCTGCCTGTCTCCATTAAACTTCGCCCCTCGCTCCTCAAAGCTCCGTGAAAAGTTAAGAGTGGAATCTATTCACGTGCTCTAAGCTAAGCAGAGGGAATACATGCTGAAATGATCTAATCCATGGTGTTGTAGGTACGATCTATTAACACATAGCAGCTCAGTAAACAATTAAATGGAGTTGTGGAAACACAATTCTTCAGCCCACTATATCCACGCCAATTGTCTAGAACACATTTACATTAATCCTACATAATCCTTTTGTTTTTCATTTTCTCCACATTCCCATCAACCTCCTCCCATCCCCCCTCCCCCTCCCCCCCACCAGACTCTATCCTTTATCCCCACACCAGAAACAACACACATGGCAAACCAACCCGCAACCCTTTCGGATGTTGGGAGGAAACCGGAGCACCTGCAGAAAAGCCACGCACTCACAGGGAGAGCATGCAAACTCCACACAGAGAGCACCCTAGGTCAGGATCCAACCCTGGGCTCTGGTGCTGTGAGGCAGCAACTCTGCCAGCTGCACCACCGTGCCACTCAAATACTAGGTATCCCTATAGAAAGATAACACCTTCAAGCAAGGCTAAATCCAGTAGTATTTGTAACAGGGACGTTAGACTGTTATTTCACCATTTATAGTTGGAACATCGACAAGTACCTGTAATATGATGAGATTGATTTAGTTTAGAGATACAGCAAGGAAACAGGCCCTTCGGCCCACAGAGTCCCATTGACCATCGATCACCTGTTCACACTAGTTCTATCGTATCCCCTTTTCTCATCGCCACTCCCCACACACTCGGGGCAATTTACAGGGGAAAATTAACCTACAAACCCGCACGTCTTTGGGATGTGGGAGGAAATCAGAGCACCCGAAGGAAACCCACGCGGTCACAGGGAGAACGTGCAAACTCCACACAGACAGCTCCCGAGGTCAAGATCGAACCCGGGTCTCTGAGGCAGCGACTCTACCGGCTGCGCCACTGTGCCGCCACAATTTTATTACCTGATTAGTACTCTAGTACAGAGATGCGCACCGCATCTACAAGGGTACATGAGCCAACTTGCACAACAAGAGTGAGAATAGCCTACAATCCATTTAATAAAGCGAAAATTAACTTTTTATTGATTTGCAAAACAAAAAGCATAAACGTTTAGTTTAGTTTAGTTTCTCCAACTCGATAATTAAACTGTCTGCTATCTTTGTGGACAAGCGAACTCTCCCCATCTACAACATAAACAGCTGTACACGGTCAGTCTGGCACAATCATACTTGCCTTTGATGCCCATTGTACCAAGCCGCACACAAGGTCAGATCGAAGCAACCTTTGCCCAGCTTTGACTGCACAAAATCCTGCAAGCCAGAAACTTTGTGTGGCCCCTTTAAACAGGAGGCGGACAGAGCGACACGCTCGACAAGGGGGAAGAAAATTCCTGCAGAATCTCCTGTCAATGTTACACAGTCCACGCCTAATGTAATGCCGTCTGTCTATCCATTGGAATAACAGGAAGAAAATTGAGCTTTAATTTCCCACTGACAGGGTACAATACTTCATCCTCTGTCAGCATTCTAATCATCTATAACATGATCTGCCCTCTATTGCATATGAATCATACAATAATCTCCAGCTACACAAGCCTTTAAGGAGTGGGAACCACAGCACATTATGTTAATTTACCATACAGTTAAAAGCAGTATACACTGTTTTGCTAAGATGAAAAAAGTAAGCATTTCGAAAGAAGTGACAAAGACCTTATTTTAACACCTTCTACGGTAAATCGTCCAGATGGGATCATTCTTAAGTTCATTGTTATGTACAAAAAATATGCAAAAAATATTCTGAGAGGGGAGGGTGTCGAGAAAATACTAGCAATGCCTAACACATTAAAAATAATTTTTTGCACCTTTGGTAGAAGCAAATAAAAAGTTCCGATATTTAAAAATTAGTGCTTAATAAACTTCCTAAGACTCTGCACTAAGACTAATGAAATTAATCTCCGATTATGATACAGGAACATAGAGCGGAGAGCACAGTGTTAAACTTTACTTTAGACTTTAGAGAGATAGCACAGAAACGTGCCCTTCTGCCCACCGAGTCGCGCCAACCAACGATCACCCCGTAGAATAGCTCTATCCTACACACGAGGGACAATTTACAATTAACCTACAGACCTGTATCTCCTTGTAGTGCAGGAGGAAACCGGAGCACCCGGAGCCAACTCATATAGTCACGGGGAGAATGTACAAACCCCGTACAGATGGCACCCATAGTCAGGATCGAACCCGGGACCCTGGCGCTGTAACGCAGTAGCTCTACTGCCGCACCGCTAGGCCGCACGTTAACATTTCAACCTCAGCGCATATTAGAAGGTATTCATGCAGCAGATAGAAAAAGCTCTACCAGTGATATAGGTACCGATAGTAATATATACTAACCGTATTATTTCCCAGTAATCAAACATTAATACTCCATACGTTTTCTGTGATAGATCACAATCTTGCACAAATCTTGTGACTGCAAAAATAATTTCAACGTACAAGTATAAATCATAAAGACCTACTTTCGTTGAGATTTCAAGCCGGCAATCTCAGGTTCGGAGATGGTGGTTATAAACTCGCCCTTATGGCTTATGACATCATCTGCCCAGCTCAGCGAGATTACTGTCTTGTAATCACACACAGGTAGCCATTATTCTCTATTTAATACAGCTTAGCAAATGATCCAGCAGCTTTTATGCTGGAACAGGGAAGAAAGCTCTTTTCCACTGCTAATTACTTTGTTTAAGGTCCTCTTACTTCAGAATTATTCTTCTCGTGGTCTGTGTTTCAACAACAAAAACAAGACAAAACTCTCCGCCTCCCTCAACACTAAGAGGATGATGTACCGTGAGTTTAGTTTCCTTTAGTTTAGAGATACAGTGCGGAAACAGGCCCTTTGGCCCACCGAGTCCGCACCGACCAGCGAATCCCGCGCACTTGCACTATGTTACACACACTGGGGACAATTTACAATTTCTTTTACCAAAGCCAAATTAGCCTACAAACCTATATGTCTTTGGAGTGTGGGAGGAAAGCAGAGCACCCGGAGAAAACCCACACGGTCGCAGGGAGAAGGCACAAATTCCGTATAAACAGTTCCCGTAGTCAGGATCGAACACGGATCTCTGGCGCTGTAAGGCAGCAACTCTACCGCTGCGCCATTGTGCCAAACTTCTCTGTTTTCACAATTCATCAATTGTGATTAGTATTGGTGTCAGAGGTTATGGGGAAAACGCAGGAGAATGGGGTTAGGAGGGAGAGATAGATCTGCCATAATTGAATGCCGGATTAGACTTGATGGGCCGAATGGTCTAATTCTGCTCCTATTACTTCTGACCTTATGATCTTATGATTCCATGCAATGTTGACTTCAAATTTAGACTGGATTCGCCAACTTAGATGGACCTAAAGAGAAAGAAGATGGGACCTCTCCACTGGTCCTGGTCAATATTTGTTCACTCACCAACAACAGCTGGGTAGAACCAACCCATAGCCATCAAACAGTGACAGCATTGAGGGTGATGGAAGTCAGTAGGGCAGAGAGAACTGGAGAGACACCCATGGCTAATTAATCAGCAGGGAAAGAGGGGCGGAACAGACTTGAGTGGGGCTGCACAGTAGAGCTGCTGCCTCACAGTGCCAGAGATCCGGGTTCGGCCCTGACTACGTTCTCCCTGTGGGTTTTCTCCGGGTGCTCCGGTTTCCCCCGACATTCCAAAGTCATGCCCAAAGACGGGTTTGTACGTTAATTGGCCTCTGTAAATTTCCCCAAGAGTGTTGGATAGAACTAGTGTGTGGGTGATCGCAGGTCGGTGTGGATGGGGTGACCTGAAGGGCCTGTTTTCATGCTGTATTTCTAAACTAAAACAGGGTGGCTTTTGTTATAGTCACACGTACCAAGGAACAGGGAAACGCTTTGTTTTGAATGCTATCCAATCGGACCAGTCAACCGTGGCAATGAATTCCACAGATTCACTACCCTCTGGCTAGAAGAATTCCTCCTCATCTCTTTTCTAAAGATACGTCAGTTTATGCTGTGGCTGTGTACTGAGGTACAGTAAAAAGCTTTGTTCAAATCAAATAACACTATACGTAAATACAATCGCCAAACTCAACTTCAATAGGGTAGAGCAAAAAGATACCATGCAGAATATAGTTCTCAACACTGTATCACATGGCACTCCTTCTCTCCAAACCTCCCCCACCCAAGTCGCACTAGCTTCTCATTTTCACCCTACAAACAGCTAACAATGGCTTGCTTCCTTTATCATCCTTACTTTTTTGCATGTATTTCATTCATTGTTCTTTATCACTCCAAATCACCGCCTATATCTCTCGTTTCCCTTTTCCCTAAACCAGTCTGAAGAAGGATCTCGACCTGAAACGTCACCCATTCCTTCTCTCCAGAAATGCTGCCTGTCCCGCTGAGTTACTCCAGCTTTTTCTGTCTATCTTCAGTTTGAACCAGCATCTGCAGTTCCTACCTACACATTGTATCGCACTAGTTCCATAGACAATGTCCAATGTCCACAATGGGGTAGAGGTGAGTCAGACAGTAATGTCCCTGTCCCACTTAGGAAACCTGAACGGAAACCTTTGGTTCCCGGAGGTTTTTGTCAGTCTCCCTACCTGCTTCCACTACCTGCAACCTCCGACAACCACCTGCAACCTCCGGGAACCTACCGCACGGAAACCTTGGGTGGGGCGCAAAGTCTCCTGAGGTTTCCCTTCAGGTTTCCTAAGTGGGACAGGGGGCATAACTTTCTCACGGAAGGACCGTTTAGAAGCTTGATAACAGAGGGGAAGTAGCTGTTCCTGAGTCTGGTGGTGCGCTCTTTAGTAAAATGCACAGTAAACTATTACAAAGACTCCATTGTAAATTCTGTTTACTGCCAATATTGGCTTTGAAGCAACAAGCTTGACTCGTGCTATTTTTTTTTTCTGGATATACTGCAAAAAGGGGGTAAGGTTAAAGCATGACTTTTAAACCAGCATTGCATGCAAGCCACAATAATTATGGACTTTCCAAAGATCGGCTGTTTTTAAGCGTTAGGATTAGCTGCTCCATCACAAGGGTGTTTGCTCAGGCATGAATGACTACCGGCCCGCTAATCAAAAGCTGAACATTTTACTCCATCATCTACTAAAGCCTCTTAGGCAATGTATAACGGGTCATTTCAGAGTAAATTCTGAAAGGCAAACCTCTTAGCAACTTTCCCCAAAGTTCTTGTCCGGTTTCGTTGTGAAACCTGCGATGGCCAGGGGTGACCTATAAACCACAGCTTCCCAAAGGTAAGCCAAGGTCAGGGCGTATGCCTGCAATGGTAACGCTCCAGTGCCTGAGTCAGCGGCAGCTCAAATGAGGTCTGGATCAAACAGATGACCAGCTTAGACAGATAAGTCTTGCTTATCGCCAAGTACAGGGTGGAAACACAGGAGAAAATCTTCATTAATCACATCCTTAGCTGTCAATACCTTCATCCCAGTCAAAGCAAAATAGAACGGTGTCAGTAATAACAGCACGGGGGTCTGTCGGCGAGGGGCTTGAAGGGATTAGGCGTGGAGCAGCCCCGTTTGGATTGCTGGGCGGGCAGGTGGGATGTGGGGGAGAGCGAGCATGGCTACACCGCTGAGAGTGGGGACGGAAGGACGGGGCAAGCTATTGGAGGCAGAACTAGGGCACAAGTGTAGGGCGGCACTGTGGCGCAGTGGCAGAGTTACTGCCTTATAGAGACAGAGACCCGGGTTCGATCCTGACTACGGGTGCTGTCTGTATGGAGTTTGTACGTTCTCCCCGTGACCGTGCGGGTTTTCTCCAGGTGCTTCCGTTTCCTGCCACATCCCAAAGATTTGATCCTGACCTCGGCTGCTGTCCATGTGGGGTTTGCACGCTCTCCCCGTGACCTGGCAGTTTTCTCTATGGTGCTCCAGCTTCCACCCACATCACAATGACGCGCGCGCAGGTTGATGAGTTAATTGGCCACAACAAATGACCCGTACTGTAGGTTGTGGTAGAATTGTAAGGAATGGGGCGAGGTATAGGAAATGTAAGTGGGGAAATGAGATTGCTTGCAGAGACAGCATGGGCTCAATGGGCTGAACAGCCTCTGACTTTGTCATGAGAAAATACAGCAACATTATAATTTGCTTCAAAAAAAAAGCTCAATCCCATTCCCATCTTCTTTTGTATTAGGACCTTAAACCTGTGTTTCTAGGCCAATGAACCATCTCCTAATGGGAATATTTTCCCTCTGCTCAGCCTCTCTAAAACAGACCTCATTGTGTCTACCTCTGTCATATCTTCTCTCATTCTTCTGTCGTACAAGTAGACCAGCCTCAGCTTCGTTTGTAGGGCACTGATCCCTGGAATGATCTTTACCAGGCATCCTCTATCTCCCACTGTCCCCTAGGGCGGCACGGTGGCACAGCGATAGAGTTGCTGCCTTACAGTAGGTATGTTACTTACCTTCAGCGGCGCTGCAATTCTGCCACTGGCCGTGTGCGCGATTTTGGCGCGTTTGAGGGGGTGGCGGGGTTAAAACGGGGTTTTTCCCCGACCTGGTCCTGAATTATATTTGTTGGAGTGCAAGATGTTGCTAAAGAATCGTTCCTACGGCCGTTCTGTGTGTTTTTAAAAACAAATCACCGACAAGTTAATCGCTGGAATGATTTTAAAATCAGCTTCTGAAGCCGTCAATGCCGACAACGGAGACGGATTTTATGGAGGACCAGGTAAAAGAAAGTAGTTTATTTTTATGTATAAAAGTGTTTCTTAAGATGTATTTAATTCACATTTTAAGTTGCGAAACGGTGATTTTTCCCCCCGAAGAACCGGCAGTGTATTTGCTGCCGATATGGGGGACTAAATTCACAGCATCCTGAACGTTTCAAATGGTCCCGTTCCAGAAAATCCCACTCGCAAGCTGATTTAAATGGCCATTAATTTACAGGTATTAAACATTAAATTCCTTCCATTTGGCCTATAAACCCATGACAATGAGATTTAAAAATTATGTTATATTCTGAATTTGTGTGTGAATGTTATTTGGACACTTAAGGCTATTTTAAAATGTTAATCTATTCTTAAGAAATGGATAGATGTTTAGATCTAGTAATTGAATTTTGTAATTAGCTACAATTAGGTAACTAACTAATTATATGCTTTAATTTCAAGTCATCTAAGTAAGATTGTTTCATATTTGTTTCAGAATGCTTCAATCTATAATAACTGAAAATTTCTTTCAGTTCTCTTAAATTTTAAGAAAGTTATCGGCTTTTAAATGTTCTCGATCACAGCTTTTGTGTTAAGTCAATGAAAAAGCAATAGGGAACAAGATGTCAATTTCCGAGTATGAAAATGGCCATAACTTTTTTAATACTGAAGATATGAAAGTGAATTAGGTGTTAAATTAAACTTCGTTTTATGCTTTATCTGATGGGATAAATTAAAGACTTGATTTTTTAAATCTCAAAATTTTGTAACATTGCTACTTACAGCCCATGTCCCACTTAGGAAACCTGAACGGAAACCTCTGGAGACTTTGCGCCCCACCCAAGGTTTCCGTGCGGTTCCCAGAGGTTTTTGTCAGTCTCCCTACCTGCTTCCATTACCTGCAATCTCCGGGAACCGCACGGAAACCTTGGGTGGGGCGCAAAGTCTCCAGAGGTTTCCGTTCAGGTTTCCTAAGTGGGACAGGGGCATTACAGCGCCAGACACCCGAGTTCGATCCTGACCATAGATGCTGTCTATACGGAGTTTGTACGTTCACCCCGTGACCTGCGTGGGTTTTCTCCGAGATCTTTGGTTTCCTCCCCCACTCCGAAGACGTACAGGTTTGTCGGTGAATTGGCGTGGTAAAATTGTAAATTGTCCCCAGTGTTAATGGGCGGGGATCACTGGTCAGCGTGGACTCGGTGGGCCGAAGGGCCGAAGGGCTTGTTTCTGCGCTGTGTGTCTGAACTAAAGTAAACTAAACATGGCGGTTGAGGGACATGTTGGCAGATCCAGAGCAGTCTGGGTTTTCTCTTCCTCCAGACCCTGCTGGTGGCCTTTTGTCAGACAATTAATCTGATGACAGAGGGGGAGGGGGGGGAGGAACGACCATCTTCCTTACGAGTCCTTTTAACTATAGAACATAGAACAGTACGGCATTGGAACAGGCCCTTCGGCCCACAGTGTCCGTGCCAAACATGATGCTGTTAAACTAATCTCCTCTGCCAGCACGTGATCAATTATCCCCCCCATTCCTTGCATATCCATGAGCCGATCTAAAAGCCTTCTAAATGCCACCATCGCATCTGCCTCCAGCACCCCCACTGGAAGCACAGCTGTGTAAAAACGTGGCCAGCACATCTCCTGTAACCTTTTCCTCACTAACTTTAAAGCTATGTCCTCAGGTCTTTGACATTTCCACCCTGGGGAAAAAAGGAATCTACCCCATCTATGCTTCTCATAATTTTATGTGGTTCTATCAGGTCTTCCCTCAGCCTCCGACACCCTACAGAAAACTAAACTACAGTAAGTTTGTTCCTTCTTGGATATTGCATTGTTGAACTGCCTGGTTGCACACCTTTGCACTGGTGATATCCATTTGCGTGCAGAAGCCTACAGCGAGGGCCTGAGCTATAGGGAAGGGTTGAGCAGGCCTGGACTCTATTTCTTGGAGCGCAGGTGGATGAGGGGTGATCTGATGGAGGCGTACATATTATGAGAGTAAATGCACAGAATCTTTTGCCCAGAGTAGGGGAATCGAGAACCAGAGGACATAGGTTTAAGGTTAGGGTGGAGGGATTTAATAGGAACTTGAGGGGTGACTTTTTTTACACTAAGAGTGGTTGGTGTATGGAAAGAGTTGCCAGAGGAAGTAGTTGACGCAGGGACTATCGCAACGGTTAAGAAATATTTAGATAGGTGCATGGATCGACAGGTTTGGAGGGATGTGGGTCAAACGCAGGTCGGTGGGACTAGTGTAGATAGAACATGTTGGTCAGTGTGAGCAAGTTGGGCCGAAGGGCCAGTTTTTCAATGCTGTATGACTCTATACAGCATGGAAACTGGTTCTTCAGCCCACCAAGTCCATGCACACCATTGATCGCCCGTTCTCACTAGTTCTATGTTATCCCACTTTCACATCCAGTCCCTACACACAAGGAGCAATCTAGAGAAGCCAATTAACCTACAAACCCGCACGTCTTTGGGATGTGGGAGGAAACCAGGACACCAGGAGGAAACCCACGCGATCTCAGGGATAAAGGTGCAAACTCCACACAGGCAGCATACAAGGTCAGGGGTGAATCCGGGTCTCTGGCTCTGTGGGGCAGCAACTCTACCAGCTGCGCCACTTTTCTGCCCATGTCTAAGGAGAGCTTTCCTTGTAGCGTCCTGTAGAAACAGTTAGACAGGTACATGGAGAGGACAGGTTTGGAGGGATGTGGGCCAAACGCGGGCACCTGGGACTAGTGTAGCTGGGACGTTGGCCGGTGTGAGAAAGTTGGGCCGAAGGGCCCGTTTCCATGATGTATCGCTCTATGACACATCCATTGTTTTGGGGCCAAGCCCATGAAGGTAACAGCATTATTAGGCTGTGGCTGGTCTAACAGACACAGGTATGTAAGATAGACACAAAATTCTGGAGTAACTCAGCTGGTCAAGCAGCATTTCTGGAGGAAAAGAATAGGGGATGGGGGTGTTCGAGGGGATGTTCCAGGGTTTAGATGAGTTGTTACCCGAATTCCTCTCTAGAATCAACTAACATGGTGGTGCAGTGGTAGAGTACCAGGGACCCGGGTACTCTACCACTTACAGCACCAGGGACCCGGGTTTGATCCTGACCACAGGTGTTTACCTGTACGGAGTTTGTACTTTCTCCCCATGACCTGGGTGAGTTTTCTCCGGGATCTCCGGTTTCCTCCCACACTCCAAAGATGTACAGGATTGTAGGTTAATTGGTTTGGTATAAATGAAAATTGCCCCTGGTGTGTGTAGAATAGCATTAGTGTGCGGAGATCGCTGATTGGCGTGGGCTCGGTGGGCCTGCTTCTGCTCTGCATCTCAAAACTAAACTAAAATTAAATTAAAAAGTCACCATCTTGAAGAGCTGGGTGTCCCACACCACATTTATCCCTGACTCCACACCAATAAAGCAAGTCATCGGGTCATTATTTCATTGCATTTTGTGGGAACATGTTTTGCATATTTCTTCCATTATAAACATTCCAGTTCTGTTAAAAGTTCATCGACCTAAGATGTTAACCCTGTTTCTTTCTCCGCAGATGCTGCCTGACCCCCTGTACGTTCCTGCACATTTTTATTTCAGCTTTCCAGCATCTGCGGTATTTTGCTTTTTCTTCCGAAGTACCGTCTGTAAATCTAGTTGGACAACCTGAAGTGGACGTGTCAGGCTCCTAACAAATGCACACCTTTTTTTAATATACCATATCTTCTTTGTATTATCATTCAACAGAATGCACTTAACATTTTAGATCATTTTATGTGACAAGAACCAGAACTGGCGTTACAATATTAGCAGAAAATTTTTCAAAAAAAATGAATCAAGCCTCGTCACCCTTTTGGATAGGTTTAAAGATTTCTCCCCACAATATTTGTTTTTTGCATCTATTACATAACCATGTGCAATGTCAAGCTTGGAGCCATTTACAGTAAAACATGCACCTTTTTAACATACCAGATATCATTCAGAGTACATTAAGTGCCTCTTCCAAGTCAATCGAGGATAATGTATTTCCAAAGCAAGACTAAGATAAACTCCCACCACCCGTAAACTCAAGAAGACTTAATGTCCAGTAGCAGTGATATAAAGAAGGACCCATATTTCCCGGCAATGAAGACGCTATTTTTTACCCAAAAATAAGGCACGAAAATTCACCTGCATCTCGGAGGCCGAAGGTTAGGTTGTTAGCCAAGAAAGATAGACTTAGCTATCCGTCAGTACAGCAACATCAAGAACGATGTTGCTGAACTGAAGGATAACCAAGTCTATCCCTCATCGCTGGCATCTGATGGGAAGCGGATGTGAAGTGGGAAGTGGCTGTAAAAGGACAGTGCTGGGGGGGAAGGGGGGGGGGGGGGGGGGAGTTCCTTTCACAGTGTGTGGGGAGTCTGGCCCGGGTCAGCACGGGCAGGAGCGTTGAGAAGGTAGGGGTCGGGGATCATGCCAGCAACTCACTCACTCACTGCTGCCGCGGCGCTCCGGCCGCAGAGCCACCGCATTGTGGCCCGGGAGGGAAGGGAAGAACTGTCCGCCACCTCAGCGCCTTCTGCCGGCCCGCCCGCCAGCCACGGTATCCTTTGGCACAGACACAACCAGTGGAGGTGGTGGTTGGCGGGTTACAGCCAGTCCCGGGGCTCGCAGGCGACTTGAGAACTGCAGCCAGTCCCGGGAACGCCAGGCCATGTTGCCGACCCATGGACTAAACCAAACCCTTGATCCTGTCCCGCCATCCTTTTCTCAAAATTTAGCAACTTGAATTGGGGTGCGTCTTCGACGCAGGTGCGTCTTCATTGCCAGGAAATACGGTAATTGCATTTTCTCTATTGCTTATAACAAAATGGATGATTTAAGGAGGTTGATCTTTCACTGACCTTTCACCTCTGGGATCCGGGTGCAAAGAAGTGCAGACTGACGGGCTGAAAATCTCCTCTCGCTGCTGGCCATAAGCGTCCAATCTGAAACGAGTTTGATCACTTTCAATGGAGCTTGCAGTACACAGGAACAACACATCACAATCACTCCCGAGGCTGGGGGTTAGGAACATGCAGCAGGCAGTAAGACATAGGCTGAGAATAGGCAGAGTGGGGAGGGGGTGCATCATTGGGTCGTGAGCAGAGGAAGCTTTGCTCCACACCCAGTTATGCTGGACCCAGAGTCAAACACAAAGAAAAACGGCTTCATTGTCCACACGTGATAAGCACAAAATAATAGCACAAACAGCGATTTGCAAACTTTAACTTGGGTATCATTCAGGTGAAGCAGTAAAAATGATTTACAATTATCCAAGCTTCTTTACTCTTTACAATACGTTCAAGAACAGGTTTTGGACATTCACAATGAAACCATTCTTTGTGCATCGTTAAGACTGTTACCTGGGTCTACAACAACACACTGTAAAATACGACGACACAACAGGGTGGCACAGTGGTGCAGCTGGTAGAACTTCTACCCACAGCACCAGAGACATAGGTGCTGTCTATGTGGAGTTTGCATGTTCTCACTCTGACCATGTTGGTTTTCTCTGGGCGCCACGGTTTCCTCCCACATCCCAAAGACGTGCAGGTTTCTAGGTGAATTGTCTGCTGTACATTGCCCCCTAGTTTGTAGGGAATGAGATAACATGGAACGAGTGTGAGTGGGTGATTATTGGTCTGTGTGGACTCGTTGGAAACTGAAGTGTCTGTTTCTATGCGGCATCTCTAAATTAAACAGAACACTAGCAATGTTATTCCCTTCACGACCAATGTATTTGCCTTTATTCTGCAGTTCATACACTCTTATGCTTTCAAAAGACTCATTGAGTGTCTTGCACAGTCCATCCCAGCCAAGTAAATCTCCCTCACACTGTAAAAGATTTCTCTTGGATTTACACAAGGTACCATGCAACTGGACACAATGCAGCATCACACGATGATGAGAATCACCCTATGTCACGGATGACAGACATCCTTGCTGAAATGAAACGGGCTGCATAGTGGCGCAGCGGTAGAGACCTAGGTTCGATCCTGACTGCGGGCACTCTCTGTACGGAGTTGGTACATTCCCCCTGTGACCACGTGGGTTTAGTCCAGGAGCTCCAGTTTCCTCCCACATTCCAACGACATGCGGGTTTGCAGGTTAATTGGCTCCGGTAAAAATTGTAAATTGTCCCTAGTGTGTAAGATAGTGTTAGTGTGAGGTGATCGCTGGTCGGCGTGGACTCGGTGGGCCGAAGGGCCTGTTTCCATGCTGTAACTCTGAAGTAAAGTCCAAAGTTAGATCTTAGGCATGACAAATGGTAAGATGCTTCCACAGGTGGGAGAGTCTGGAAACATTGAATGTGTGGGAAATAACTGCAGGTGCTAGTTTAAATCGAAGGTAGACACAAAATGCTGGAGTAACAGCGGGACAGGTAGCATTGTACACCGAGTGGAGCAGGAATATCCTCGCATGGGATGGTAATCTCTGGCCCAGAGAGGGGAAGGAAGGCTGGAGTTAGTGGATGTATTAAAGTGGAGGTAGATGCATTTTTCAAAGATGGGGATGCTCTGGAGAGCAAGCACAGAAGAGTTATAACAGCCTGGGGCAGATCATATTGAATGCAGCCATGATCACACTGAATGGTGAAGCAGACTTGAATGGTGAAGCAGACTTGAATGGTGAAGCAGACTTGAATGGTGAAGCAGACTTGAATGGTGAAGCAGACTTGAATGGTTGGGTGGATTACACCTGCTCCTATTTTCTTATGCACTTAACCATCAAGTTGTATGGCACAAAAATTATCCTTTCAGCCCATCACATCCATGCTGACCATTTTGCCGATCTACACTAATCCCATTTGCCTTTATTGGAATCCCCCCGCCCCCTCCGTGCCTTATCTATTTAAGGGTCTGTCTAATTGGCCATGAAATGAAACAATTGTGTCTGCATCCTCCACCTCCTCTGACAGGGAGTTCCAGATGTCGACCACTCTGTGTATGAAAAACGTATATAATGGGAACGTTGGTCGGCATGGGCAAGTTGGGCTGAAAGGTGAGTTTCCATGCTGTATGGCTCCAGGACACATATTCTTCTCTCACGAGCCCTCTTGATTTTGAAATGCCTATCTGGGAATAGGACTTTAACGATCTCTGCCCCACATCATAAACTATCAGGTCACCCTGCAGTCTCTTTCACTCCAGGGAGAACAAGCCCAACCAGTCCAATCCCCTTCTAACTAACGTCCCGTAACCCAGGCAACCTCCTGGTGAATCTCCTCTGTACCCTCGCCAGTGTAATCGTAGTGAGGTGACCAGAACTGCACAATATACACCAAATCTTGCCTAACCTGTGTTTTGTAAAGCAGCAACATGGTGTTCCTTGGAGACACAAGGAGCTGCAGATGCTGGTTTACCAACACAAAACATACATTCCAAGATGATTAACACCTCCACCTTCTTAATGCTGACCAACTCCAGAATGTCAACATACACATCCCTGCACTCCCTATCCTCCAAGTCTTTCTCCTTGGTGAGAGCAGATGAGATATATCCATTCAGGACCTCATCCCAGTCACGTGCCTCCACACTTAGATCACCCCTTTGGCCTCCAAGTGGACCCACTCTTTCCCAGCTACCCTTTTGCTCCAAATACAGAATGACTAAAGGGCCTGTCCCTTGACTCATACTCGCAGCATGGTCGTCACGAGGTCATAGGTAGGTCGTAACAGGCCGTGATGCTAGTCATAGGTACTCGAGGCATCAAATAGGTTGGGGCATTTTTTCGAGCTTGATGAAAAATGTCCACGAGTAAAAAAGGTTGTGAATTAGGTCATGAAAGTGGGACAGGCCCTTTAGGATTCTTTGTAGTCTTGCCTTTCTTTAATATTTCATGGCCTCTTTTTGCCTCCTTAATTTCTCTATGTGCTCTCCTATACCCTCTATATTTCTCAAGGGACTCGTTTGATTGTAGTTACATATGCTTCCTTTATTTTTCCTGATGAAACCTTTCAATTGCCTTTGCCACACCAATCTTGCTCTTCACCCTTCTTGTTGGCCCCAAACTTGTGCCAACTCTCTTATAAAAGTCTCTTGGGTTCCACACTGTCCAAGCACAAGAGACAGAAGGGGTGACTTCTTAAAGAATGAGGGAGCTCTGAAATTCCATGGTAGCCACGCCTCCGTCTCATCATCAATGTGAGCGAATGGATTCTCCTCACAAATGATGAGGTATAGACAAGTTATTCAGAACCCAGGACTTTCTTTAGTTGCACCAAGGGACAATGCTGGAAACTATTTTTTTAAGAACTGCAGATGCTGGTAAAATCGAAGGTAGAACACAAAATGGTGGAGAAACTCAGCGAGTGAGGCAGCATCTATGGAGAGAAGGAATTGGCGACGTTTCGGGTCGAGACCCTTCTTCAGACTGATGTCAGGGGAGGGGGTAGGACAAAGAAAGAATGTAGGCGGAGACAGTGGGACTAGTAGGAGATCTGGGAAGGGGGCGGGGAAATGAAGAGAGAGAGCAAGGGCTACCTAAAGTTAGAGAAGACAATGTTCATACCACTGGGGTGTAAACTACCCAAGCAAAATATGAGGTGCTGTCCTCTAATTTGCGCTGGGCCTCACTCTGCACTCTATATCCTCGTCATCATTCTCTTTTGCTTGTGTTTAGCTTGATTGCATTCACGTATAGTATTAACTGATCTGATTGAATAGCACGCAAACTAAAGCTTCCACAGTACCTCGGTGCATGAGATAGTAATAAACCCCGACCTAAACCAGCAGGTAGAATGAGAACAACGTGTTTCAGCTTTCAAATGGAAACATCTGGGTTCACGATCCATTTAAACATTCATCTCTATTCACTCATCAACATCCGAGTGTTCAGGGTTTGTTTATATTCTTGAAATATCTATTTCAAAGCCAGCAAGTAGGGTGCAATTCTCCAGCATTTGGCTGGTAAACAACGGCTATGTTTCCGCTTTTAACACTGGAGAATAACTTGTCCAACAACCACAGCAGTGATCGCTGCTGGCAAAGGGGGGGTGGCTTTGAACCTGGGCCTGTTTCCTTGCTGTATCTCTAAACTAAACCTAACCACAAGTGCATTCACACAAGCACATGTACATGTTTTCTTATGAACGTGTGTACACATACACATACACATTTGTTTGCTGTTCTGGTCAGCTAGCTGTAGGAAGGATGTAACTGAGCTAAAAAGGGTGCAGAAAAGGAAACTTGGACTGGCGGATTTGAGTTAGAAGTGCTGGTGTAACTCTGCAGGTCAGCAGCATCTCCAGAGAACATGTGTTTGAGTGTTTGACATCTATATCACTGATTTGGAGAACATACATGGCAAGATTAGCAAATTTGCAGATGATACAAAAATGGGTGGTTTTGCAGATAGTGAAATGGTTGTGAAAATTGCAGCAGGATCTTGAAGACATTGACACAGAGACAACAACCTCGCTTTTCAACACCCGGCTTGAGATCTAACTATTCTTTTGGTTTATTTATGTTTCATTCGCAAGAAGAAGATGTATCTATACACTGTAAATGGCTCGAATGTAATCATGTGTTGTCTTTCTGCCGACTGGTCAGCACGCAACAAAAGCTTTTCACTGTACCTCAGTACACGTGACAATGAACTAAACTGAACTGATTTTTGCTGCTCTTCAAATAAATCTCTGTTGTTTTATTTCTGAATGTCCTTCCTGCCTTGTTTAAACTGCCGTCTGTACAACAGTCACAGGGCCAAACAGAATGTAAACCAGCTCTTCAGCCCTCCACGTCCATGGTGATCATCAAACACCCACCTACAATGGGGCGGCAGCGTAAGAGCTGCTCCCCGTGACCGCGTGGGTTTTCTCCGGGTGCTCCGGTTTCCTCCCACAGTCCAAAGACGTACAGGTTTGTAGGTTAATTGGCTTGGCATAAGTGGAAATTGTCCTTAATGTGCAGAATAGTGCTGGTGTACCGGGCATCGCTGGTTGGTGTGGACCCGGTGGGCAGGAGGGCCTGTTTCCACGCTGTATCTCTAAACTAAACAATGATACTCTAGCATCCCCATTCACTCCCTGCCAACCAACTGAAAGCCCCTGTCCCACTTTCTTACTCACGAACTCTCCCGAGTTTTCCCCTTGATTCGAACTCAGAGAATTACGGTAATAGCCAGTCGTAGGTACTCGGGGCTATTTTTTTTTTTTAAACGTCCCGACTTACCTGATGCCCCGAGAACCTACGGCTGGCATTACGAGCCGCTACGAAACATCTACGGACTCCTACCGACATTCCCCGAGTTCGAATCAAGGGGAAAACCTGGAAAACACTTTGGAGTGCGGGTGGAAACCGGAGCACCCGCACCATTCACTGCCATGCACCTAATCCAGAGGCAATTTGTGGTCAATTCTCCTGCAGCATGTCTTTGGGATGTGGGAGGAGCAGTGGAAAGTCACGTGTTCATAACATCATAGATTTACAGAGCGCAGAAACAAGCACTTCAGCCCACGGAGTTCTTGCCCACCATCAAGCACCCACTTACACTAATCCCACTGACTAATTCAGTGAGTAGGTACGCTTGTGGTCGTGTGAACTGCCACTGGATGCCACCACATCGTCACTGATGTCAGTCCCACACAAGTCGAGTTTCCACTGAGACAGGAGGCTGGTGTTGCGTTGCCTGCACTACAGATCCCATCTGAAACTCAGGGCTGCACGGTAGTTTCCGTGCTGGTTTCACATGTGCCTTGACTGTGGGAGGTTCAGAGTAACATGTCAACAGGTTGGGGACTCCCTCCCTTCTCTGTATTGCTCAGGGGGGAAGATTAGCCCCGCAGTTTAGTGTTAGAAAAGCAGAAACATAGAAAATAGGTGCGGGAATAGGCCATTCTGCCCTTCAAGCCAGCACCTCCATTCATTATTGGCTGATCATCCAAAATCAGTACCCCGTTCCTGCTTTCTCCCCATATCCCTTGATTCAATTAGCCCCAAAAGCTATATCTAACTCGCTCTTGAAAACATCCAGTGAATTGGCCTCCACTGCCTTCTGTGGCAGAGAATTCCACAGATTCACAACTCTCTGAGTGAAAAAGCTTTTCCTCATCTCAGTCCTAAATGGCCTACCCTTTATTCTTAAACTGTGATCCCTGGTTCTGGACTCCCCCAACATTAGGAACATTTTTCCTGCATCTAGCCTGTCCAATCCCTTAAGGATTTTATATACTTCTATAAGATATCCTCTCATCCTTCTAAATTCCATTGAATATAAGCCCAGTCGATCTATTCTTTCATCATATGTCAGTCCTGCCATCCCGGGAATTAACCTGGTGAATCTACACTGCACTCCCTCAATAACACGAATGTCCTTCCTCAAATTAGGAGACCAAAACTATATACCATACTCCAGGTGCGGTCTCACCAGGGCCCTGCACAACTGCAGTAAGACCTCCGTGATCCTAAACTCAAATCCTCTCGCAATGAATGCCAACATGCCATTAGCTTTCTTCAGCAGCGCAATTGGAAAGCAGTAACAGGACCGGTCAAAGACAGCATGGATTTATGAAGAGGAAAGTATGCTTGACTAATCTTCTGGAATGTTTTGAGGAGGTAACAAGTAGAATGTATTAGGGACAGCCAGTGGATGTGGTGTATCTGGACTTTCAAAAAGCCTTTGACAAGCTTCCACACAAGAGATTAGTGTGTAAATTTAGAGCACATGTTAATGGGGGTATGGATAGAGAACTGGTTGGCAGACAGGAAGCAAAGAGTAGGAATTAATGGGTCCTTTTCAGAATGGCAGGCAGTGACTAGTGGGGTGCCGCAAGGCTCTGTGATGGGACCCCAGTTATTTACAACATATATTCACGATTTAGACGAGGGAATTAAATGTAAAATCTCTAAGTTTGCGGATGACACAAAGCCGGTTGGCAGTGTGAACTGTGAAGAGGATGCTATAAGGCTGCAGGGTGACTTGGATAGGTTGGGTGAGTGGGCAGAAGCATGGCAGATGCAGTATAATGTGGATAAATGTGAGGTTATCCACTTTGGTGGCAAGAACAAGAAGGTAGATTATTATCTGAATGGTGTCAGATTAGGAAAAGGGGAGATGCAACGAAACCTGGGTGTCCTTGTACATCAGTCAATGGATATGGGGAGAAGGCAGGAACGGGGTACTGATTGGGGATGATCAGCCATGATCACATTGAATGGCGGTGCTGGCTCGAAGGGCCGAATGGCCTACTCCTGCACCTATTGTCTATTGTCTAACTCTTAAATTATCATTTGCCAGCCTATCCAAGCCAATTCCCGTCTCATACCATTAAACTTACCTTTCTTTAAGTTCAGGACCCATGTCTCTGAATTAACCGTGTCACTCTCCATCTTAATGCAGAATTCTACCATATTATGGTCACTGTTACCCACGCAGCTTTGCACCACAAGATCACTAACTAATCCTTCCTCATTACACAATACCCAGTCTAGGATGGCCTGCCGCCTAGTTGGTTCCTCGACATATTGGCTTAGAAAACCATCCCGTATACACTCCAGGAAATCCCCCTCCTCAGTCTTGTTACCAATTTGGTTGGCCCAATCTACACGTAGATTAAAGTCACCCATAATAACTGCTGTACCTTTGCTACACGCATCCCTAATTTCCTGTTTGATGCTATCCCCAACCTTGTTTGGTGGGCCTGCACACAACTGCAACAAGCGTTTTCTGCCCTTGGCTATTTCGCAGTGCTACCCATCTTGTTGCTGCTACACAGCTCCAGTGACCCAGGTTCCATCCTGACCTTCAGCGCAGTGCGTGTGGGTGTGAAGTTTGTACTTTCTCCCTACAATTGTACGTGTTTTACTGACGTTGCTTCGGTTTCCTCCCTCATCCCAAGCAAGAGTCGATAGAGTGATTGAACACTGGCTAAATTGTGTAGGTGAGTGGTGGAATATAGGGAGAGTTACTCTGCCCACATTCCCATCCGCTCTCCACTCATTCACACAATTTACCCAGTGTTCAATGACTCTATCGACCCGTGCTTGGGATGAGGGAGGAAACAGAAGCACCCACAGTAAAATATGTGCAGTTGCAGTAGGGAGAAAGTACAAACTCCGCACCCAGACTGCACCCAAGGTCAGGATCGAACCTGGATCCCCGGAGCTGCGAAGCAGCAACACTAAACTGCGGGGCTAATCTGCCCCCCTGAGCAGGGGCGGAAAACCCGGGGGGGCCAGAGGGGACACGTCCCCCCCATGTTTTGAGAGGTGGGGGACATCCCCCCCCAAGTTTTTGTGATCCCGATTTTAAAATCGCCGTTTCTAGCGCTGGATTGAGCCTCCGAAGCCGCGCGTGCGAGCGTGCGTGCGCGCGTGCGTGCGTGTGTGTGTGTGTGTGTGTGCGCGTGGCCGCCAAAAAATTGTGCCCCCCGTCCCCTCCATATTTTGATAGTGAGTTCCGTTCTTGCCCCTGAGCAATACAGAGAAGAGAGGGAGTCCCTGACTTGTTGACATGTTACGCTGAACCTCCCACAGTCAAGGCACATGTGAAACCAGCACGGAAACTACCTTGCAGCCCTGAGTTTCAGGTGGGATCTGTAGTGCAGGCAACGCAACACCAGGCTCCTGTCTCAGTGGAAACTGGCAGTTCACAAGAATACCTGCTAGCTGAATTAGTCAGCGTGTTAGATAAGCACCATTATCAACAAGGCTCATTGAGTGCCTAATGGGGCCTCTCGACCGTTAATAGGGATCCACCAATGTTTGCGCTGGCCATTTACCACAAAGTACCCGGTCTCGAGGCACTTGTACCTCTGGTGTGTCCACTGGCATGCATAAAGAATTCAGGCCATTTTGAGTCAGTGTGTTATAAACAAAACGGATGATTAGTTCAACAACTAGCTGTTGCTTTCCACACGTCACAGCCCAATAGATGATTCAAAATAAGTTTTTGTCAAATGTACCTTGGTACAGTCAGATGCTTTGTTTTGCGTACAACCCAGTAGAATCATACAGTAGGCAGACCCCACAGGAGGTGACACGTGACAACAGTCACCATGTTTTGGTGCCGACAAAATTACAAAGGTTCACCGTACAGTCCTATCTACTGCCTGCCGCTGCAGTAGTGTACCTGCCCCCACACCCCCCACTCCCTTCCCGATGGGTCCCCCTTTGTTGTCAGCCCCCCCCCCCCGGTCCCCTGCAGCCTATTTACACGTGGATATGGATAGATGTGGATATGGATTATAATTTAACATCAGTCAGAATATATTACAACCATTTCATGTTTCATTATGTGAAGTACCAATGTGGAAAAATGATTCTCGGGATGTCTGTTTGGAAGATTGGTTAGAAAGTGTTTCCATTCTCTGGAATTTGGAAGTGACTTTCCAATAGGATAGCAGGGATACACAAAACAATGGCAGGGTCATTACTAAAAGGTTACGTTCCCTGGGTGGAGAGTGTTGAACTAAGAAACAACACAGAGGAAGACCATTCAGCCCATCGAGTCTGTGCCAGCTCATAAAGGATCAGTTGCATATTATTCCCTAACTATTCCCCCCTAGCCTGAGTCTCTGTTGTACACATCCATCAACTCCCTGGTGATTCTTTTCCCCATTAGTCTCCACTAAGGGGCAATTTACAGTGGCCACTGACACCAATTCATACATCTTTGGGAAACAAGAGCATGCAGGGAAAACTCACACAGTCACGGAGAGTACATGCAAACTCGGCACAGACAGCACTGGAACTGAACCAAAACTAAATATTCTGACCAGTCGACCACAGTTCATGTGGAAACGTCACCAGCCGTTGAACTGAACAATTATTGACAATACAACCCTTGAGGAAGGTTGCTCCCAGATTTAATTTGGATGTGGGCCTTTCTCTCAAGTCCTGCTCTGTGCTATTCATGTGTTGATTTCCTTCATACCCAACCCCTAGCGACCACATTTGGGATCCACACAAAATGCTTTCCAGAATAATTCACTAATAAAGCTGTGGGGGGACACGGTGGCTCAGCAGTAGAGTTGCCAGCCGAGACCTGAGTTCGATCCTGACTAAGGGCGCTGTCTGTATGCATGCTCTCCCTGTGACTGCGTGGGTTTTCTCCGGGTGCTCCGGTTTCCTGCTACACTCCAAAGACGTACAGGTTTGTAGGTTAATCGGCTTCGTTAAAAATTGTAAATTGTCCCTATTATGTAGGATAGTGCTAGTTGACGTGATCGCAGGTTGGCGTGGACTCGGTGGGCCGAAGGGCCTGTTTCCACGCTGTATCTCTAAATAATTCACTAATAAATCTATCCACAAATCCTTGAATAAATTTTAAGACTATAAATGCAGGGACAACCAAAACCAAAGTCCTGACAACCTCATTTTTAGCTCAAGATCGCTCATGGATAACTACCTTGGAATTAATTATGTTCCATCTTGACAACCTCTCTACATCATTTTTACAGTTCCCTAGAATGGTCGCAGGGTTTGTAAGGACTGGTTGGTTAAGGCTACCTGACTATGAATCATTTAGTAATTAGCATGGAAAGTCAAATATGTTGGGATTTTCCACCCACTGGTGATTAAATAACTGGGGAATGAGGGGCATTTTAGTCTAAAATACAGTTTCAGGTCGGGATCCTTCTTCTGAAACTATCTTCTCTTACAAATTCCTTCCCAGCCTGAAGTCCTGTCAGCTTAGTCTTCAGTCAATAATTTGCTGAAGGATTGATCCTACAGTCATTCCAATAAAATGATTCTAAGTTGCTAACAAACGCACATTGAAAAGCAATGCAATAATCAAGTAACTGCTCGTACGGAAAATACAAAGCGGGAAACTGAGGCATCTAACTGGTAAATGAGCCCAGGAACAAATTAGCTGACAAAACCATCCCTGTAGAGGTGGAGAGGTTAGCAGAGGTCACAATATGTCACAGAATTCAATACGCCATTAGAAGCCTCAAACTATGTATACACTACAATCGTAACATTCTTGTACTTGGTTTTGATTGTTTCGTAATTCAGAATCACCATCCCCATTCCCTGCCCGAAATAACTCGCTGAGTTTGAAGAAGGGCTCGACCAGAAACATCACCCATCCATGTTCTCCAGAGACGCTGCCCGGCCCGCCGAGTTTCACCCACACTTTGTATCTGCCATTGAGAGTATTAACTGCCTCAGCGGCGACTGGCTGCTTCCAGGGCACCTTCCGCGGCACGCGGTCTTCTGGGTAAGCAGCGCCGCCATTGCCGGCTAGTTTCCAGTGTAATCCTGAGTGATCGTACAGTGTGTTGGAAATTACTAACTGCAAGAACTGTTTACGTAAGTGAGAGTTTACGTAAAGGGCCTGTCCCACTTTCACGACCTAATTCACGACCTTTTTTACTCGTGGACATTTTTCATCAGGCTAGAAAAACGCCCCGGCCTACTTGATGCCACGAGTACCTACGACTAGCATCACGACCTACCTACGACCTCGTGAAGACCATGCTGTGAGTACGAGTCAAGGGCAAACTCGGCAGAGGTCGTGAATTAGGTTGTGAAAGTGGGACAGGCTCTTAAGTCGCCTTGTGCATGAGTCGGAGAGACTGTAGTGAGATTTCACTGAATTGTATGCAAAACAAGGAATCTGAAGAGAGGTCTCGACCCAAAACGTCACCCATTCCTTCTCTCCAGAGACGCTGCCTGACCCACTGAGTTACTCCAGCATTTTGCGTCTATCTTCGGTTTAAACCGGCATCTGCAGTTCCTTCCTACACAATGTTATAGTTTAGTTTAGACTTTCCGCTGACTGATAGCACACAATAAAAAAGCTTTTCACTGCACCTTGGTACACTTGACAATTAAACTAAACCCTCTCTCAAACGTTGCCTCTCCCGCCGAGTTACTTCAGCTGTTTGTTTTTTGTAATGGCACAGTTGCCTTTCTCCAAGTCTCCACCACCAATGCCCCTCCATAATCCACGCCGGCTTCTTGCCACGGGCGCATTCTTCACCATGTTGGTGGCCCGTGGCCCCAGTGTGCAGTGATCCACGGACAGGTGAAGCCGCTTCCCACCTGCAGCTGGGTGTCGGACGAGGGTGTAACGAGCACTGGCTGACACAGGATGTGGGCTCGTGCTACAAACATTCCTGTTCCATGATTATGAACACCCACCATACATTACGCGGGTAATAAAACCACTGCCTCCACAGTTCCCCCCACCCCCACCCCCACCAATCCTGTTTTACCCTCCCCACTTTCCACACATACACACTCGTGAAGTGTCGGGCTTTTTTCCCCCTGGCTCTCAGTCTGAAAAAGGGTCTCGACCTGAAACGTCACCAATTGCCTTTCTTCAGAGATGCTGTCTGACCCACTGAGTTACTCCAGCATTTCGTGACTATCTTTAGTTTAAACCAGTATCTGCAGTTCCTTCCTACACACACACACGGGACAGGTTCTAATAGCCAATTAACCTAACAATTAACCACTCAACTTTTAGATTGAGTTCATGTGAAAGTATAGGTTATACGCAGATATAAAGAGAAATGAGATTGAGAATGTTTACAGTAGCAGTCTTGAACCAGAGTGCATAGCCTCAGAATAAAAAGGACGTACATTTAGAAAGGAGATGAGGAGGAAATTCTTTAGGTAGAGGGTGGTGAATCTGTGCATTCATTGCCATAGATGGCTCTGGAGGCCAAGTCATTGGGTATTTAGAAGGCGGAGATTCTTGATTAGTACCGGTGTCAGAGGTTTTGGGGAGAAGCAGGAGAATGGGGTTACGAGGGAGACATAGATCAGCCATGATTGAATAGCGGAGTAGTCTCGATGGGCCGAATGGCCTAATTCTATCCCAATTACTTATGACCTTCTGACAGATACTTAATTAGTAAGGGTGTCAAGAGTTATGGGGCAGGAGAATCTGGTTGAGAGAAAGAAAGAAGACCACACATTCCCTTTATGATCTTGTACGCCTCTATAAGATTGCCCCTCATCCTCCTGTGCTCCAAGGAGTAAAGTCATAGCGGGCCCAACCTCTCCCTATAGCTCAGGCCCGCAAGTCCTGGCAACATCCTCGTAAATCTTTTCAGCTTAACAACATTTTTCCGACAACATGGTGACCGAAATTGAACACAATCCTCCAAATGTGGTCTCACCAACCAGATTAGACTCTATGCAAGCCTCTGGAATCTTGAGTACAATGTAAGACTGAAGAAGGTTTCTGACCCAAAACATCGCCTGTCCATTCCCTTGTACAGATGCTGCCTGACCCTTCGAGTTTCTCCAGCAATTGGTATTTTTGCTCAAAATTCCAGCATCTACAGTCTCTTGTGTTTCTGGGCAGACACAATGGTGTAGCGGTAGAGTTGGTGCCTTACAGCGCCAGAGTCTCGGTTCAATCCTGACTACGGGTGCTGTCGGTACGGTGTTTGCATGTCCTTCTCTGCGACCGCCGGGGTTTTCTCTGGGTGCTCCGGTTTCCTCCCACATTCCAAAGACGTGCAGGTTTGTAGGTGAATTGGCCTCTATAAATTGTCTCTAGTGTGTAGGATAGAACTACTGTACGGGTGATCAATGGTCAGCGTGGGCCCAAGGGGCTGTTTCCATACTGTATCCCCAAACTAAACTAAGCATTCTTGCTTTTTATTTCAGATTTCCATCGGCTGCAGTAGGTTGCCTTGGTAATATATTCAGGGCTCGCATTTTCAGTTTTAATCAATAAAAACCTAAAGGAACCACCCCCAAAAGTCATTTTTTAATTTCACCAATGAGACTACACAGGGCTAATAAAAGTCAACCATGCAAAATCCACATTTATTTTGCTTTCAGAATGGTTCACATCGCTTTCAGATATCCACAAATAGACCAATCCTATTTGTTGTGGTTGGTGCCGTTCTGCAGCCGAGAAGATGTTGAGAAATTTTAACATGCACTCAAGTCATCCATTACTGTTGCTGACCTCAATTCAGCGGCACTTTAGGCAGACTGGTAGTTTCTGCACTTCCAGTAAGGCTGTATTTAGCAACTGAAAAGACATGATTTTGCTGAATTTTGACTGGAAAAATAAAATCTAAGAACTGAACCAAAAATGCAAAACTGAAAAATATTTTCGCAGTTCACCTTGGAGCTTGTGTGTGTGTGTGTGTGTACGTGCACGCCCCACTCACCATGTGGGCACTCTCTCGAGCAAGGAGATCGCTTGGATTTCACTTCAAATGCTCTACATGTTCGGACACCTCTGGTGCCTCAGGAGTGATGGCAGCTCAGTGCTGAGGTTAGCCACGCCGAATTAACCCCGAGCCCCCTTCCACCCTCACTCGCCTGTTCCCCCGCAGATTAACCCCGCATGCTACTCAGTCCCCAAACACAGCAATCACATTATCTGTGATTTACGGCTGTGACTCTGCAACCCGTCCCTTTAATCAGGAGCGAGACTCCGCGAAGTCCGCCAACTCAGCAGCCTGTTAAACTGTAAAATGATACATCATCATGTAATGTGAAATAAATTTATTAGCGTTACCACTTACAGCAGTAGAGGTACTTCTTAAATTGAGTCAAAAAAGGAACAAGGCTGTGTAACTGGATTATATTCTTTCACTGGGCGACACAGTGGAGCAGCTGGTAGGGTCGCCCGAGACACGGGTTCGATCCTGACCGCGGGTGCTGTCTGTATGGAGTCTGTACGTTCTCCCCGTGATCTGCATGGATTTTCTCCCAGTGCTCCAGTTTTCTCCCACATTCGAACGATGTGCAGGCTTGTCGGTTAATTGGCTTCTGTAAATTGTCCCTAGTGTGTCGGATACAGCTGGTGTATGTGTGATCGCTGGTCGGCATGGACCCGGTGGGCTGAAGGGCCTGTTTCCATGCTGTATCTCTCAACTAAACTAAAACAATACTTAATGTAAAGCCACTCACAATTTACCCTTCATTCATATTTTATCTTTGCCCCCATGCTAAACGAACAGGTGAGGTGATTAACATCTCTCCTTGGATATTTTCTGCTGTTTATCAAGATTCAAAATGAACAGTGAAATTCCACCCATCCCAATATAATTTGAGCTCATATAAATTAGTGCCTTTTAACCCCAGTCTAAAATATTTTGCCATGGTTTTAAATTTAGAGATGTACAGCGCGGCTGGTCGACGCAGCCCTTCGGCTCACTGAGTCCTCGTCGAACAGCGATCCCCGCACATTAACACAAGCCTACCCACACTAGGGACAATTTACACTTATATCAAGTATACAAACTCTAGCCAATTAACCCACAAATATGTATGTCTTTGGAGTGTGGGAGGAAACCGAAGATCTCGGAGAAAACCCACGTGGTGATGGGGAGAACGTGCAAACTCCGTACAGACAGCACCCGCGGACGGGATCGATCCCGGGTCTCTGGCGCTGCAAGCGCTGTAAGGCAGCAACTCTACCGCTGCGCCACCGTGCCGCCCGGTACGGTCTACGGTCTAATCTATTTTCTCCTGAAGTGCTCGGGTTTAGAAAAGTGCCACATCGGTAACATTGATTTACTTTATACCACTGCACCTGTTCTAGGTACTTGAGCAATAACAACCCATGTAAGAATTGCACCTCCCTTTGTTCCAATCTTGGCTACAGAAGCATTGCCACGTGCACAAGTCAGGTGCAGGTGTGCTACGGTTGATTGATTGCTCGATTGAAAGATACAGCAAGGAAACAGCCCCTTTGGCCCACCGACTCCACACTGACCATCGATCACTCGTTCACACTAGTTCTATGTTATACCATTTTCACACCCACTCCCCAACCTCATTCTCAACTCTTTTCAGAAAGAACTATCGGCACAAGAACAGGCCCTTCAGCCCATCTGTGCCGACCATGATGCCCAGTTAAACTCACCTTATCTGCTGCACTTGATCAATACCCCTCCATTCCTTACATATTCATATACCTATCCAAATGCATCTTAAACACCCTTATCAGTTCTGCTTCCAGATATGTGCTGCTCGAAGGGCCGAATGGCCTACTCCTGCACCTATTGTCTATTGTCTATTCTTCAGACCGTAGAAGAGTCTTGACCCAAAATGTAATCTATCCACTTTCTCCAGAGATGCTGCCTGACCCGCTGAGTTACTCCAGCACTTTGTGTCCTTTGGTGCATTAACCAGCATCTGCAGTTCTTTGTTTCTACATCCCAAAGACAAGGTTGGTCGGATAATAGACCTCTGGCGTACTCGCAGAAAGTGAAAACACAAGCTGTCACCACTAAGACACAGCCAAGATATTCAGCAGGAGACTGTAGGAGACGGACTTGATTGAATCGAAACTTCAGCAAACCTCTTTTTTAGACTTTAGGGATACAGCATGGAAACAGGCCCTTTGGCCCACCGGGTCCACTCTGACCACTGATCACCCCTTACACTAGCACTATCCTACACACTAGGGACAATTTACAATTTTTACCTAATCCAATTAACCTACAAACCTGTACGTCTTTGGAGCGTGGGAGTAAACCGGAGCACTCGGAGAAAACCCACGCGGTCACGGGGAGAAACGTACAAACTCCGTACAGGCAGCACCCGTAGTCAGGATTGAATACGGGTTTCTGGCGCTGTGAGGCAGCAACTCTACCGCTGTGCCACCGTGCTGCCCTTATAAACCCTCTTATATCTCAAAAGCCTCACGTTTTGTTCAATTTTAGTTCAGCCAGTTACAAAGTGCTAACTCAGTGGAGCAGGCGGTATCTCTCGATAGAAGGAATGGGTAACGTATCGGGTTGAGACCCTTCTCGACACAAAATGTCACACTCATTCCTTCCATCCATAGATGCTGCCTGTCCCGCTGAGTTACTCCAGCATTTTGTGTCTGTCTTCGGTGTAAAGCAGCATCTGTAGTTCCTTCCGATACAAAGTGCTTACATGCCCCGAAGCAACTAACTGGTGTAGTCAATGCCACTATTTCCTCAAAGAGAGAAAATCTGATATTTTCATTAATTATCCACCTCGGCATATGTGCTAACATTCTTAGATCAACACAGCACGAATGGCAAGTGCCAAGGGTTTATTCTCTGCGCGGTTTTAGTTTTGATTAGCAGAACTGGCTTCTGGAACTCTGCCCATACAACTATAAATAAACTTCCACTGCCTTACGGGGAATCATGTGTGAACAATTGTTTTCTTTTAAACTGATTCCTCATGTTCTCATCGCCAGGCACTTCCACCCTACAGGCCGAAAAATTGGACCAGAAAATGAAATCAACGGCCCTTTTTGATGTTTAACTGCCACATAAAAACTGCTTAGCACCCATTTTGGGAAATTAGACCAGACGTCGCTTCTTGCAATTCACCCTAACACCGGGATATCATATCCTTCGCAAACCACCATCTGCAGTTCCTTACATCCAACGTGCGTCTCCTCTTCCAGTTTTGTGCGCTTGTTGATGTCCAGTGGCGGACTGGGTCTAAAAATATTAGTTGCCAGAAGACAAAGGCGGCCCACCCACAACTACAATGCTATCATTTAACAGGGGCCCACTTGCCATTGGGCAAGCTGACACCCTGGCCAGTCTGCCACTGTTGATGTCATCAAACTGTGACAGAAATTAGATCATGAGCTCACGACCTCCATTTTTTATTGTTTACTGTGGTGGCGCAGCGGTAGAGTTGCTGCCTTACAGCGTCAGAGACCCGGGCTCGGCCTTGACTACATGTGCTGCCTGCGCAGAGCTTTTACGTTTTGTAACCGCGTGGGTTTTCTCCGGGCGCTCCGGTTGCCTCCCACATCCCAAAGACGTGCAGGTTTGTAGGTTAATCGGCCTCTGTAAAGTGTAAACTGCCCTCGGTGTGTGGAGAGTGGATGAGAAAGTGGGACAGAACAGGACTGGCGTTAATAGTTCGGCACAGACTTGACCCGAGGTGCAGGCCCGCCACCGATTTTCTGGCACCCTCGGTTCCAGAGCCTTGCCTTGCGTTCCATTTGCCGGACCAACTGAGGTCATGGCCTTGTGGGGGACCCGCGATACCGGCCTGCAATGTTGGCCGCAGAAGTTAGCTACGGGAACGGATCTACCGGTTCTAGCTGGGCCAGAATTCCGGAGCCCAACGCACAGGAGGCAAATTTGACCGGCCAGATGGCACGGAAGTCCAGATGAGGTCCAGATCGGCCACCTCAACCAAAAAAAAGTGAGAGAGAGAAAGAGAGATGTGGGTTTTTCAATATACACCTTGGCAGGGGATTACATCTCCAGCTCAACATGCTATTCAGCAGTTACATGTATTCCTCAGTGAAGAACGAGGTTTCTAAACATGCAGTACTTTGTTCCCCTTGTGCAGTTTTCAGTTTTTATTTTTACTTGGTCAGTATTTCTGCTGTGGTTTTTCCTGTCTGGAGATGGAAAATAAAACCCACCCACCAGCTTAATGATATTAGAGAACAACTGGTGGAGGTTCTTTACGTAAGGGTGTCCCAGAGGCGCAGGGCTATGAAGGCTGTTGTTTCATGGCATCTATCCACCTCCGTGCTGGATAGCTCTACCCCACCACTGTTAGGTTGCTGGAGCCATCTCCAGGACTGGACAGTTTGAATCCCACCGAGGCATCTGGGGATTTTAAACTCCCATTATTAATCTGGAATAAAAAGACAATGAAATTGCCAGATTCCTGCAAAACCTCAACTGGTTCACTGGTGTCCATCAGGGAAGGAAATCAGCCATTCTATCTGGAATGCACAATAAAAAGCTGGATGCAGTCCATGAATGACTGAATAAATAAACACCTCCCATCTTTAAGCCCTTAACAGCAGCGGCACAGCGGTAGAATTGTTGCCTCACAAGCGCCAGAGACCCCGGTCGATCCTGACCACTGTTGCTGTCTGTACGGAGTTTGCACCTTCTCCCCGTGACCTGCGTGAGATTTCTCCGAGATCTTCAGTTTCCTCCCACACTCCAAAGACATACAGGCTTGTAGGTTAATTAACTTGGTAAATGGAGAAATTGGTCCTAGTGGGTGTAGGATAGTGTTCCTATGCGGGGATCGCTGGTCGGCGCGGACCCGGTGGGCCGAAGGGCCTGTTTCCGCGCTGTATCTCTAAACTAAACTAAACAGTTGCTATTTCCCACCTCCGCTCCATGCTGTTGGGATTTTCAATGACAATGTTTTGAGGTTATAGATCAAGGCAAACATCATTCTGTATCGGAAGAACATTTCTGAAGTAGAGACCAAGAGTACATGCTTACATGATAATAGCCTGTAGAAGGGTCTCGACCGGAAACATCACCCATTCCTTCTCTCCAGAGGTGCTGCCTGCCCCGCTGAGTTACTCCAGCATTTTGTGTCTATCTTACATGATACAGTATTTGACTTTCATGTTAAGTATCAAGCTACTGCAAAGACCCCACACTTAGTTCTGTATGTGGGATGCACAGAGCCAAAGTGCATAGTTGCTTAATCAGCAAATGTAGTCCAATATCGTCAGAAATTAGCTCAATGTTTTTTTAGTTTAGAAATACAGCATGGCAACAGGCTCTACAGCCCACCAAGTCTACGCTGACCATCGATCACCCTTTCACACTAGTTCCACGTTACCCTACATGGTTACGTGTAGCGATTGTTCTAAATTCCCTCCTCTAACTTACAAAACTGCATGGAAAAAAAAAACCTGAATTCATTTCTTTTCAAAGCACTGGGTTCAACCCCATCGCAAACAAGTGTCTGATTTGCTTATGTAGACTCATCCCGTAGTTGAAGGATTGAACATGGTACTGCAGACAGTGCAACTCCCCTCCCACCAACCAACTCACTCACCGTGCATCTCCTTCGATTCCACTCACTCAACCCTATTCCAATTTCATCTCCAAGCCCATCCACACCAGCCTGACAATTAGCCATACTCCCCCCCCCCCCCCCCAAGCTTCATCCAACACCCATCCTGTTTTGGAGGAGGCACGGTGTGAAGCTGCTACCTCACACCGCTGGAGAACCCGGGTTCGATCCCGACGTCGGGTGCTGTCTGTGTGGAGTTTGCACATTCTCCCCTGTGGCCACGTGGGTTTCCTCTGGGCGCTCCGGTTTCCTCTCAGATCCCAAAGGCGAGCAGGTTTGTATATTAATTGGCCTCTGTGAATTGTTCTTGGCATGCAGGGAGGGGATGCAAAAAGTGGGAATAATACAGAACTATTGTGAACGAGTGATCGATTGTCAGCAAGGACTTGTGGGCTGAAGGGCCTGTTTCCATGCTGTATCTCTAAACTAAACTTGCTAGCTCTGTAACAGAGTCATAGAGTAATACGGCAGGAAAACAGACCCTTCGGCCCACCAAATCCGTGCTTATACTCAAGCATCCATTTACACTAATCCTATTATTTTCTTCCTGAGTTCCCATCAATGTGGGTGGAACTAAAATAGAAAAGATGACAAAGTACTGCAAGAGGAGTAACTCAGTGGGTCAGGCAGCATCCACAAGGGTCTCGAGTCATCTATCCATGGTGTCCAGAGACGCTGCCTGCCCTGCCCAGCTACCCCAGCACTTTAAAGTATGGCCTGAAGCACCTTGGGCCTTGCGTGTGACAACACCAACAGAACTTGCATGGGGCCTCCACTAGCGGCCAAGTTAACATGGGATGGAACAAGTTCTCGACTGTAGTTGGTAATGAAATTACAAATAACAAAATACTGTCCACAGGGGGGGCATCGCGGTGGCGCAGCGGTAGAGTTGCTGCCTTAAAACGCCAAACACCCGGGTTCGATCCTGACTGCGGGTGCTGTCTGTACGGAGTTTGCAAGTTCTCCCCATGACCAGCGTGGGTTTTCTGCGGGATCTCCCATTTCCTCCCACACTCCAAAGACGTGCAGGTTTGTAGGTTAATTGGCTTGTTATAATTGTAAATTATACCCTAGCGTTAGCGTACAGGGATTGCTGGTCGGCGCGGAGTCGGTGGGCCAAAGGGCCTGTTTCTGCGCTGTATCTTTAAACTAAAGCACTCTAAATTGTGCTGCCATAAAATCTACCTCAAGTGTAAACACGGAGTTCAAAAGCCTGGCTGTATCGGGAATTTAAGTTGTCAGGCAGAATGTAAATGCTCTCTGTCGGCACGCTGAACTGGGCCAGTACGTGGCACAGGCAGAGCCACCCACCACATTACATTCACCGGTCACTTTTACTGACCTGAGCACCCATCCAAGGGTTCGTCCATCCATTGCACCCAGGGGCTCTTCCACCCAGCCACTAGTTTCCTGAAGGACCCGAGCATAAACACAGCTCGTGCAACAGTGAAGACTGCATGTCGTAAACCTCACCCATCCCAGGCCCAAGGGTAGGTGTGAGCCGCAAACACACCTGTCCGGGTCTCTACAAGTGGGAACAGCTCTCTCCACTCAAGACCTGCCTCAACCCATTAGTCATCACCTGGCCAGCGTAGCACACATATCTCCACAGAGTTTCAGTGCAAAGCACAAATTGTGTGTTAACGCCACAGTCATTGCCCCCATTGGGCGGAACAGTGGCGCAACGGTAGAGTTGCTGCCTTACAGCGCTTGCTTGCAGCAGGTTCGATCCCGACTATCGGGTGCTGTCTGTATGGAGTTTGTGTGTTCTTCCCGTGACCACGTGGGCTTTCCCCAAGATCTTCTGTTCCCACCCACCATCCAAAGACGTGCAGGTTTGTTGGTTAATTTGCTTGGTGTAAGTGTAACTTGTCCCTAGTGTGTGTAATATAGTATTAATGTGCAGGGATCTCTGGTCAGTGGGCCGAAGGGCCTGTTTCCGCTCTGTATCTCTAAGCTAAACAAAAAATTGGTGAATTTTCCAGATAGATCCCTTCAATGATCCAGCACTACCCCCAACACCACTGGCCACCTACCCTTGGTTCATGGAGATACCACAGATAACACAGGAACCACTCAGCAGGTCAGGCAGCATCAATGGAGGAGGAAACAGAGCCCCGGAAATGTGTTGGATGGAACTGCAGATGCTGGTTTAAACCAAAGATAGACACAAAAAGCTGGAGTAGCGTCACCTATTCCTTTTCTCCAGAGATGCTGTCTGGCCCGCTGAGTTACTCCAGCTTTGTGTGTCTTGCTTAGGAAACAGAGCTCAACATTTCAGCTCCATGATCTTGCACCGGAGTTGGGGGAAAGTTAGAGGCAAAAGCGAGCTTGGTTTTTTGAGAATGTTTCTACATTGAGAGGTTTTCAGTCTCTGCAATTCTCCATCTCAGATGATTGAGACGCCGAGACACCATGCTTAAAGGCTGGAAGTGTTTGGTTTTGTTTTGACAATGAACCAGACACGGAGATCATCCTGAAGAGTGGTCAAGGTGCAGACCGGCCTCGATCTTACTGAGTGAAAGGACAGCCCCGATGGGCCAAATGGCATGCACCTCTCGTAGAGTCATATAGTACAGAAACAGGCCCTTTGGAAAAACTACTCCATGCCAACCAAAATGCCCCACCTAAGATGGTCCTGTTTGTCTTTATTTGGCCCGTGCCTTCTATTGCTTATTCCCCGTTCCCTGGCTATAAGGTTGTCCTCTTTCCCACCTCCCATAAGACCGGAACCTGGGATTGGTAGAGTGTCACCTGCTCACCAATACAAACCACTCTGCTTTGGGGGAGGGGAGAGTGGGGGAGGGGGATGGGGAGGGGGAGGGGGGGGGGGGGAGGGGGATGGAGGGGGAGGGGAATTATCTCGATATGGATGTCTCTGCCAAGTTTGGTGTTTATTACCCATCCCCAATGGGCCTTCCAATGCAGTGATTCACCGGCCACTTCGGAAGGTAGTTGAAGGGTCTACCATCTTGATACGATCTGGAGAGACATCCAGGCCATACAAGCTGACGATGGGAGGTTTCCTTCACTAAAGGACACTGGAGTTATATTTAAGAAGTCGGAGAGCCAGAGCACAGAAATAGGCCCTTTGACCCACCTTGAGAGTACCAATCAAGTTGGCATTCTGGGCTAGTCTCACTTGCCTGCGTTTGGCCCGTGCTCTAAAAACCCTTCCTAATTATATACCTGTCCAAATGTCTTTTAAAAATTGTAACTGTGTAGATTCCTACGGCAAGTAGAGCTTCCCCTTCCCATTAGTAACTGGTGGACTTGTACATCATTCCAATAGTGTCATGTTAGTCATTGAAAGGATCAACATTTTAATTCCATATTTAATTAAATGAGTTTACGTTTCCCGCACAAATGTAAACCCAATAACAAATTCTAACTCATACTTACAGATCAATAGCGTCTACTGGAACACCATAACCACCATGACACACTACCTCTAATTATGCATATTAAAGCTACTCCCCTCATTTAAACACACACACACGCACACACAGACACTGACATGTTCTAATTAGATGGCTTTAGTGGCAAGAACACAAGAGATAGAGTCAAGAGTGGATCGTTTAATTCCTTGTGCTACTAAGTCAGTGAGATCATGGCCGACCTTCTCCCTTAATGCTACTTTCCTACATTAACCCCGCACCCCTGATTCTATTAATATACAAACCACTGTCAACCCCATATTAAAATATATTACATAGAACAGTGCAGAACAGCAATGGGCCGTTCGGCCCACAATATTAGTGACGAACACCTTGCCAAGTTAAACTGTTCTCATCTGCCTGCACGTGATCCATATCCAAAAATTCCCTGCACTTCCATGTGCCTATCTAAAGGCTTCTTAAAGGCTACTATCATATCTGCCTCCACCAACACTCCTGGAACCCACTACCCTCTGTGTAAAAAAAACGTGCCCGCACATCTCCGTTAAACATGCCCCCTCTCACCTTACTCTGGAACTGGGCCGTCTTGGGTGAGAATTCCTTAAGTTCAACACCTTCTGGGTAAAGCAATCTCCTCCCATCTCTGTACTGAATGGCTGGTCCCTTAACGTTACCTTTAGGCGATTCTGAGCAGTGTCTGTGGCTGGGTGAAACTGGGGCTGCTCCAAGTCTGACAACAGACTGCATGGCAAAACTCCCACGCAGATGGCAACACACAGCATGTAGTGAGACATAAAATGAAGGAACTATAAAAAAAAAGGGCTTAAAATTATATTGGAGAGAATGGCAATTCATGTCCGAAATGAATTCAGGATTTCCTCAGCTTTCAAGTAGAATTAGAATTGAACCTCTGCAGCCCTGACGGAACACCCACCAGCTAAGCTCCTACGCACAATTCCTTCTGTGGTGGAGAATGGCACGTGTTGGGATTAAACCCGCTGAGAACGGCAACACTCTCTGTGATCACCGACTCAGAGAATTGGAAAACAAGTCAAGGGTGGCAGCCGAATTGGAACAGGGAGGAAATTTTGCAAAACCCAAACTATTCCCATGCACTTTGACCACAAAGAAAGTACCCCACTTGCAAACAACCCCCTCCCCGGCCACCCAGCCAGGTGGTAATGACCTGCTTTGAAAGGCTCAAACCGAATGTGAAATAGAATGTGCCAACGCTACGAGGCCAAATCTCTCATTATGCCGAAGGAGACACAAAAATGCTGGAGTAAGTCAGTGGGCCAGGCAGCATCTGCGGAGAGAAGGAATAGGTGATGTTTCGGGTCGAGACCCTTCTTCAGCTTCTTCTCTAATGATGCTCCTCTCCTAAGCCTAATAGCCCTGTCCCACGGTGCAAGTTCATTCCAAGAGCTCTCCCGAGTTTAAAAAAAAAAAAATTGAGGTAAGCACGGAGAATGAACGTAGCGGGTACGTCGGAGCTCGGGGACGTCTCTTAGCGCTAACGGCAGGTACTCGGGAAGACTCGCTAACGGCAGGTAAGCACGGGAAGACTCGTGAAGATTTTTCAACATGATGAAAAATGTCCACGAGAGCCCCGAGTACAGATGAGTGGCCATTACCATAAATCACGGCGTTCGAATCAGGGCAAACTCGGGAGAGCTCTTGGAATGAACTCGTACCGTGGGACAGGGGTACTCCCCTTTCCTCCAAGTCTTCCAGTCATGGAATCGTACAGCACAGGAGCAGGCCCTTCAGCCCACTGACAACCATTTGCCATGCCGACCATCAAACTCCAATCCCATTTTATTTTCCAAGATTCCCATCAACGCTGAAACCACGCCACACACTGCTTCCATGCCCAATTTCCCCAGCAGGTCTCACTCTCCAGAGGGCTCCAATCAGTAAAAATTCTTACTGTCCAAGTCCAAGAATCGTTTTTGCATTCTTTACAATCAGATCAGCCACAACCATTACCGTAAGTCTGGGATAATCTGGAAGTTGACTAATCGAGAATCTCAATAGTTCATTGTTTGGTTCATCAGGTGATGTTTGCTGTGCTCCTTCACAGCATATAGAGACCCCCCCCATCACCATTCCAGCCCACCATGGCCATTTTCCCCATTTTACACTGACTGAGATCCAGGTTCCCACACTCCCTTTCAAGTGACTGGAACCACATTTCCCACAGTCTTTTTAAACTGACTGGGACCCCCTTTCCCACACTCCCTACAAACTGACTGGACTCCATTCCCTATGTTCCCTTTAAAATGGCTGCCACCTTGTATCCCACTCCTCCTTTAAACTGACTGGGACCCCATTTCCCACACATCCTTTAAACTCAGGTTCAATGGAAAATGTATTACAACACTATGTAAAATCTAAACAAAAGTGGCTTAAAAAGCATATTGAGGTACTCATAGGGAATAATATCTAATAGTGTGGAACATCTGTCGGTTCGGCACCGATAAAAGTCCCAAACTTGCCGGATTATCACTGTTAAACTGTAGAGGTATACTCTAGCTAGCAGAGCAAGCTAAATGGGCAGAGTGGCCTACTCCCACTCCCAATTTATGTACAGTATTGTCTGATCTGACTGGATAGGTTTACAAGGTTAATTCCCGGGATGGCAGGACTGTTATATGCTGAGAGAATGGAGTGGCTGGGCTTGTATACTCTGGAGTTTAGAAGGATGAGAGGGCATCTTATTGAAACATATAAGGGTTTGGACATGCTAGAGGCAGGAAACCGAAGTTGAGGGAGTCTAGAACCAGAGGCCAGGGTTTAAGAATAAGGGGTAAGCCATTTAGAACGGAGATGAGGAAACACTTTTTCACACAGAGAGTTGTGAGTGTGGAATTCTCTGCCTCCGAGGGCGGTGGAGGCCGATTCTCTAGATACTTTCACGGGAGAGCTAGATAGGGCTCTTAAAGATAGCGGAGTCAGGGGACATGGGGAGAAGGCAGGAACGGGGTACTGATTGGGGATGATCAGCCATGATCACATTGAATGGCGGTGCTGGCTCGGAGGGCCGAATGGCCTACTCCTGCACCTATTGTCTATCGTCTAAAACAAAGCTTCCCACAGTACCTCAGTGCACGTGGCAACAATAATCCTAAACCTAAACATCCTCGCGTGCTCTGTTGAAATTGCCCGCAGAGTCGCTCCACATATTGGTCACGTTTGCCTGTGTCCACAGGGGAGCCGTGTCACGGGTGCTGACTGCAGCCTTCGCTCCAGCTCATTGTTTTATAATGAGTCCGTCGCTTTTTCCTGTGAGCCGCTCCAAAGACAACAACGCAGACAGCACGCGAGCCAACAAGTTAATTCATGAAAACCCCTTTCCCTTGCAGTCAGTGATTTTACTCATTTCCATCCGTTCTTTGTTAGGGAGGTCTATGGTCCGGCCATTTGTCATTTTAATACTGCATTATTGCTGTGATACAAGGAGCCATTTCCTTTCGATATTGGCTCTTAATCCTCATTAGATCAACTGCAGCTCCCAGAAACGCTGGCACAAATCCAACATCCACTTTGCAGTCGGACATATTTGAAGAATTCTTTCCCCTGTGGATTTCTCAACCCTCGCTGTGCTCAGGAAACTACTCCAAATGCAATTTGCTTTCCCCCTCACACAGACGCAATTAAATGCATGCGTAGCCGTGTTACCGAGCCGATCGGAATTTCAGACTCGGCTTTGAAGTGCCTTTTGTGCTTAGCAAGATGAGGAACACTCTCGAGTGAAGCAGAATTTCACCCCTCCCACAACGCTGTCCAATATTAGTAGGAAGGGACTGCAGACTCTGGTTTACACCAAAATTAGTCACAAAATAACTCAGCGGGTCAGGCAGCATCCCTGGAGAAAAGGTATAGGTGTTGTTTTGGGTTGGAACCCTTCTTCAGACTGAGGCTCACCCTGACCCGAAACATCACCCATTGCTTTTCTCGAGAGATGTTGCCTAAGCCGCTGAGTTACACCAGCATTTTGTGGCTATATACAACCCAATATCACCTGCACATGCCTTGCTGTTGCCCCACTGAGTACAGGTGTCAATTTACTGACAATTAGTGCCAACATTTGGCCAGTGTTCAGAACAAAGTATTTGGGCTGAATTAATATTGGTCCAAACTCACATTAGATCCACAACAGCCTTTGGTAAGGAAAGAGGCCCCAGAGAAACAAGACACAAAGTGCTGGAGTAATTCAGTGGCCTGATGGCATCTCTGGCGAACATGGCTAGGTGACGTTTCGGTTGGGTGGCCCTTCTTCATCTTGGGATGCATTTCAAAGCATTGTGGACACAGCCCAGCCCATCACACAAACCAACTTCCCTTCCATTGTATCCGTGTACACCTCACGCTACCTCGGCAAGGCCAGCAGCATAATCAAGGACGAGTCTCACCCCGGCCGCTCGCTCTGCCCCCCCCCCCCCCCCCCCCCCCCCCCCCCCCCCCCCCCCCCCCCCCCCCCCCCCCCCCCCCCCCCCCCCCCCCCCCCCCCCCCCCCCCCCCCTCTCCCATCAGGCAAGAGGTACAGAACTGTGAAAGTGCACACCTCCAAAATCAGGGACAGTTTCTTCCCAACTGTTATCAGGCAACTGAACCATCCTACCAACAACGAGGGAGCAGTCATGAGCTACTATCTACCTCTACCCACGGACTATCTTTGATCGGACTTTACCTTGCACTAAACGTTATTCACGTATTATTCCCTCTATCATATATCTGTACAGTGTGGACGGCTCGATTGTAAACAATGTATTGTCTTTCCGCGGAATAGTTAGCACGCAACAAAAACTTTTCACTGTTCCTTGGTACACGTGACAATAAACTAAACTCAACTCAAACACAGTGAGCTCTTTAGCACCAAAGACCCGGTTTCAGCTTTGCTACAAACTGCCCCCTCTTCCCTTTAAGTGATTTATTGTCATGCCAGCAAGAGGCTGTAGTCATTGTAAATGTCCAGCATATCAGAGACTAATCTTGGGATCAATGGCCAACAAAATCTATTCCCACCCTCCCTATCTACCATCCACGGATACCAAACTATTAATCTATGTAAGCCATTTGATGAATTGTTGAACAAATCACCACAACATCTAATGGAAGACTGAACCATATACAATGTTGGGACAAGCATAAAACTGTACAATGTCTTTGGAGTTGACTCATAGAACATAGAGCAGGACAGCACAGGAACAGGCCCTTCAGCCCACAATGTCTGTGCCAAATACAATGCAGGGCTCGAAATTAACCGTTGCCCGGGTGCCATTGACCACTCAAAGCGCCGCCGGGCAACCTAAACACCGAGTCATTTTGCCCGGCTTGGCAACCAGATACTGGTTTGTACCGAAGATAGACACAAAAAACTGGAGTAACTCCGCGGGTCAGGCAGCATCTCTGGAGAAAAGGAACGTGACGCTTTGTGTCGGCGGTGACGGCTGTATTGCGTGGGCAAGATACTAGGTGCGGGGTGACGAAGGGTCGCAGCGAATGACGGCCCCGAACAGCGACTCCATCTCCTCCTCCTCCCACACCCCGCCCGCCCTGATAAGGGCCGCTGCCTGCAAACCCGCTAACCAAAGATCTTATAGCAGAGCTCCGCTATAGGATCTTTGCCGCTAACGGCTCTTTTAAAAAAAAACCCTCCCGCACGCCGAGGCCGGGAGGAGGGAGGGAGGGGGAGGCCTCGGCGTGCGGGAGGGTTTGTTTTGAAAGCGGTTTTCGCCGTTAGCGGGATTGCTGTCGCGGCCGCAGCTGCTGCTGTGCGGGACCCGTCATTCGCTCCGACACTTCTGAAGCAGCTGCACCATAGATCCTATAGCTGTAGGATCTTTGAGCTGCACCGCTCGGCCCCGCACCTCGTTGTTGGTTGGCGGAGCAGGGAGGTGGTGGCGAGGAAATCCCAACGGCCAAGGCAGCATGGCGATGTTGGCCGAGGAGCGCTGACCTTCCTTCCTCCCCACCTCGCCCCCCCCCCTCTCTCTCTCTCTCTCTCTCTCGTACGCCCCCTCCACCCCCCCCCCCCCTTTATCCTGGGACCCCTCCTCTACATCCGGCACTGATTCCCATTCCCGCCTCTATTCAGTCCTCACTAACATCCCCTGCGCTCCCCTTCCCTTCACCCCCCCCCAATCTATTCATCCTGCGCTGATCACCCCTTCCACCTCGCATTGATTCTCCTGCCACCCCCCCCACATCCATCCTACACTGGTTCCCCAATTCACCCTATCCTCACCCCTTTCCCATCCATCCTGCAATTCTCCATCCATCCTGTACTGATCCCCCATCCATCCTGTACTAATCCACGCATTCATCCCATACTGACCCACCCTCCATTTATCCTGCACCTTCCCCCATTCATCCTGTAGTGATTCCCATTCATCCTGCACAGACCCTCCGATCCACCCTGTACTGACCCCCCCCCCCCCCCCCAAATCATCCTGCGCTGATCCCCTCCCCCCCCCCCCCCCATCCATCCTGTACTGATCCTCCCATTCAAGAAGAATGGGGGGAACAGTCTGAAGAAGGGTCTTGACCCGAAACGTTGCCTATTTCCTTCGCTCCATAGATGCTGCCTCACCCGCTGAGTTTCTCCAGCACTTTTGTCTACCCCCATCCATCCCGTACTGAACCCCCCCCCATTCAACACCACTGACATCCCCAGCGCTCTCCCCTCACAATTTTACCTACTCCAACCAACACGTAGTAATTCACCTACCTCAATCCATCCATTCTGCACCGACTGCCTTCTAACCCCCCCCCCCCCCCCCCACCGGCCATCTATCCACCCCGCACTGATTCACACACACCCCCTTCCCTGACCCTATTGTCCTGGAAATGTCTTCAGAGCGAACATTGACTATGTTTGATAACCGAATGCAATCAAATGTGTTTTAATTCCCAATGTTATTATTTGTTTTAATCCATAAAGATAGATTAATTAAATTGTGAACACGTGAAACATTAAAACCGCAGTGTTCGATTGTCACTGCTACCGTTGACACGTTATTACAGAATTCATTTTAATGGCATATCAATGCTCTTAATATGGAGTATCAGTACTGTAGTTATTTAATGAGCAACATTCACAACTATACGTACGCATATATGTTACCATGGTCCAGGATTTATTGACACAGGTTGATCATATGCTGAATAATCCAAACACATTTTTGTTTGGAAGTGGAAAGAACTAATAGAAATTGCATTAATTGCAATGTGTAAAAGGAGTTGAGATACTGTCTTATAATTTTGCTGCATGTCATTGTTGGATATATCATGTCTTGATCGGTGAATGTTTAGTTTGTGACTTTATTTGAAGCAGAAATAATATGTGAATGCTTCATTGAATATAATTCCGACTGGTAACTACGCGCTTTATCCAAGCACATTATCGCGCGCGTCATGCAAGCCGTCTTAAATGACCACCTAAACTGTCATTTGGCAACCTAAAAAGCTGCCAAGGTTGCCCGGCTGGCAACAGGCAAAAAAAGTTAAGCGAGAGCCCTGCAATGCCTAGTGAAACTCATCTCATCTGCCTGAACATTAACCGTATCCCTCTATTTCTAGCACATTCATGTGCCAAAGCCTCTGAAACGCCACTATTGTATCTGCCTCCATCACCATGTCTGGCTGCACATTCTTGGCCCCCATTCTGTGTAAAAAACTTGCCCCGCACGTCTCCATTACACCTCCCCCCTCTCACCTTACAGCTATGTCCTCTATTGTTGGACATTTCCACCTTGGAAAAAAGGTTCTGACTCTTTGGTGGGTCCAGACCTTTGTCCAAGTAGTCATTGTGCACTAAAGCCTTGATATGGGGTATTAGCCTGCTATTCAACAGTCGGTTTGCAGACGACTCCACATAGCTCCAACAAGGACCACTATGGAGGGAGAGTTCTGGCCCAGAAATCCCCCCTTGCATTGCCACCCTACCCGCTCTCCCTCCACCCTCACCAATAAGAGATTGCTTAGCTCAGGCTTGGTATTACATGTAGGACCTTCTGGTATTGTGTAGATGAGCCATTGTGAAGGATCCAAGGATAAGATAAAACATCAAATGCCGGAGTAACTCAGCGGGTCAGGCAGCACCTGAGGAGCGAATGAATATGCAACATTTTGGATCAGGACACTTCTTCATTCCCATCAAAGTTGCTGCCTAAGGCCGTTGAGTTCCTCCAGCACTTTATGTTTTGCTCAGGTTTCCAGCGTCTGCAGTTCCTTGTGCCTACATTTACTAAGCCTCACAAGATGTGCATCTTTGTTGAGCTCTGACTCACAATAAAGGGCGCGACTCAACAAGTTAGTTGGGTGTTATTTTAGCCCTTAGTCTATTTATATTTCTCCATAAGTGGAAGGAAGGCTTGCCCCACCCAAGGAACATGTTTCCATGTAGCACTTGGTCAGAACAGGAAATTGCCCAAAGACTTCCAGGTGTGCCAGTATTAAACACTAAACGGGAGAATTCGGAATTCTGCGCAAAGATTAGCAGTTTAAGGGAGAATGGAGAATCGAAAATAAAACTCTGGCCTGTTGTCAGTAAGGGGGAAAGTGATTGCTTAAGGCGAGGGGGGAAAAGATTCAATACGCACCTGAGGGACAGCTTTTTCTACACAGAGGGAGGTTTGTATATGGAACGAGGTGCCAGAGGGAGTGGTAGAAGCAGGTACAATGCCCGCGGTTGGCAGTCGACGAGACCGTGGGGGGATCGCCGGGGGGGGGGGGGGCGTGGGGGAACCGCTGTGGGGGGGGGGGGGGGAGGGGGAGGGGGGGAAGGGAAGAGGTGGGAAGAGGGGGGGGGGGGAGGCAGAACAAAGGAGGAACCGGTGTACTTTGTAACTTTGTCAGCGCCATAGGTGGCCACTATTTGCATAACTTGGGTGTGCAAATTTCACTGTGCTTTGTCACAAGTGACAATAAAGTATTCTGTTCCATTTAAAAGATATTTGGGCAAATACATGGAACATTGACACAATCCATAGGACATCCTACCCATGAATAGGAAAGGTACAGACGGTATGGGCCGAACGCGGGCAAACGGTACTAGCTCAGATAGGCATCTTGGGCAGCATGGACACGTCGGGTCGAAGGGCCTGTTTCCGTGCTGTACGACTCTAATAGGTGGAGGGGGAGAGGGAAGAATAGATAGGTTGGCTAAGTACTAGTTTCTAACATAAACCATGCCACAGCTAACAAACAACAGTGGCAGATTGGGAAGCTTTGGTTCCTCTTTTCACTTTCAGTCCAAGTATTGTGTGGGTTTAGTTGAGTTTAGTTTAGAGACACAGCGCGGAAACAGGCCCTTCGGCCCACCGGGTCCGTGCTGACCAGCGATCCCCACACATTAACACTATCCTACACCCACTGGGGACAATGTTTACATTTACCAAGTCAATTAACCTATAAACCTGTACATCTTTGTAGCGTGGGAGGAAACCGAAGATCTCGGTGAAAACCCACGCAGATCACGGGGAGAACGTGCAAACTCCGTACAGACAGAGCCCGTAGTCAGGATCAAACCCGGGTCTCCGCCGCTGCATTCGCTGTAAGGCAGCAACTCTACCGCTGCGCCACCGTGACCATCCATGCCACCATGACCGGGTTGTGCAGAGACCCAAGAGAAAGGGAGGTTTTTGATTGAAAAGACCCAAGGGACCCACTTTCAGCTCTAGGAAATATTGCCAAAAATGTTTCCGGCTCTGGAAAGTCTCATCTATAATCCAAGCGCACTCCCAAAAACTTTTTTTTTTTTTAAATAAGCAAGTGCGTAAATAATTGATGAAGAGAAACGATTTGAAAGGTTTTCTGCAGTTTATGTGGGAGGTCGAGAGGGATGGTTGAGATGGAGGTAGAAACATAGACAATAGGTGCAGGAGGAGGCCATTCAGCCCTTCGAGCCAGCACCGCCATTCAATATGATCACGGCTGATCATCCGAAATCATTGCCCCGTTCCGGCTTTCTCCCCATATCCCTTGATTCCGTTAGCCCTAGGAGCTAAATCTAACGCTCTCTTGAAAACATCCAGTGAATTGGCCTCCACTGCCTTCTGTGGCAGAGAATTCCACAGATTCACAACTCTCTGGGTGAAAATGTTTTTTCCTCATCTCAGTCCTAAATGGAATACCCCTTATTCTTGAACTGCGACCCCTGGTTCTGGATTCCCCCAACATCGGGAAAATCGTTCCTGCATCTAGCCTGTCCAAATCTATTGAATTTTATATGTTTCTATAAGATTCCCTCTCATCCTTCTAAATCCAGTGAATATAATAAGCCTAGTCGATCCATTCTTTCACCATATGTCAGTCACGCCATCCCCGGAATTAACCTGGTGAACCTACGCCGCACTCCCTCAATAGCAAGAATGTCCCTCCTCAAATCAGGAGGCCAAAACTGCACACGATACTCCAGATGTGGTCTCACCAGGGCGCTGTACAACTGCAGTAGGATGTCCTTGCTCCTATACTCAAATCCTCTCGCTATGAATTTAAATTTGTTATGAATTTAACGACGGGCGTCACATACAGTTGGTTTGAGGCATGAATGACATAAGACGTGCGGGTTTGTAGGGTAATTGGCCTCTGTAAATAGGCCCTAGTGTGTAGGGAGTGGAAGAGAACTGGTGTGAATGGGTGATCGATGGTCAGTGTGGACTCTGTCGGACGAAGGGCCTATTTCCATGCTGTATCTCTAAAACTAAAACTCTCATTGTGCAGCTCGTAATTCCATATTCCCGTACAACATTGAAGCCCATTAGATTTATACTGACTCTTCAGGCAGTAACAAAGACCTCACTAACTGTCCTTGTAATCTATTCTCTCCACTCTTCTCAGTTCTACCACCCATCTACAAGGGCAGTTCACTGTTGCTAACTGATTGACCGAACTACACGCCATTTAGATAGTGGAGGAAGCCAGAGCATGCAGGAGAAACCACGCAAAACATGCACACTCCACACAGACAGCAACAGAAATTAGGATGCAATCCAGGTCACAGGAGGTATGAGGCAGCAGCTCAACCAGGTGTGCCTCGGAACCTCCTATCTACCGATGCATAGATAGTGTAGACAGTCAGAACCATTTTCCCCTCAGGGTGAAAATATCAAAGACCAGAGGGTATAGCTTGCAGGGCAGAGGAGGAGAGTTTCAAGGAGAAGGTAGACAAAAAAGCTGGAGAAACTCAGCGGGTGCAGCAGCATCTATGGAGCGAAGGAAATAGGCAACGTTTCGGGCCGAAACCCTTCTTCAGACTGGGGCAACGTTTCGGGCAGAAACCCTTCTTCAGAGTTTCAAGGAGATATGTGGGGCAAGTTTAATTTTACACATGAGAGTGGTGGATGCTCCTGTTCCCCCCCCCCCACCACATACACACACACACACACCCCCACCCCTAAAGACGTGCAGGTTAATTGGCCTCTGTAAATTGAATCCCACGAAGTCAGCTGGGGAATTGGAATTTAAGTAATTAAATAAATCTGGAACAAAAATCCAGTGTCAGTAACGTAAATACCAGACAGTATATATAGTGTGTCGGGAGTGCGGTAACATAGAACCAGTGTGAATGGGTGATTGATGGTCCGAGTGGACTCTGTGGGCCGAAGGGCCTGCTTCCACACTGTATCTCCAAAACTAAATGTTGAACATAAGGGCATAATGGTACTGGGCGGGGCAGAGTGCACCACACACACACACAATCGATTTGCAAGAGCACACAAGGGTATTGATTCCAAGGAACACCAACGAGGGATAGACCATTACCTTCGCTTCATGTTGATCGCCTGTAACTCCTCTTCCCGCTTTACCTCGGCAAGGTGGCCACCATTAGCTCTCTCGCTCTCTTCACTGTCTTCACTGTGGATAAACGCCGAGGAATGTTCTTTCTTCGGTACTCTTGTGGGTGGCAGTGGTATTGTTCTCTTCTCCGCCAAGCGCCCCCGGTTCTAGCCGCATGTACAAAAAGAGATCAGAGTTATTCTGAGGAACGTTACTCAAGCATAACATTTAATGTGAGAAAAAATATCAAACATCCATCTTTTCAGCCAGGTTTCAAGTGAAAGCAAAATTCACCCCCAGCCCCCAAAAGAAAGTCCATCCATCCTTTGGATGAAGGTGACCTAGCTGGATGTTATCCTTAAGGGTCAGTCCCACTTAGGCAATTTTTTTTGGGCGACTTGCCGGCACCCGTCATAGTCTCAAGCAGATCGCTGAAAATGTTCAAAATGTTCAAAACCCAGCGGCGACCAGAAAAAGGTACGACTATTTGGGCGACCACTCACGGCCGTACAGGCGTCACCCCGCGACATGGGCGATACCAGAGTGGAGTTTTACAGTGTCAAAGTGTTACAGTTACAGAGAAACGTTACCGCCACAGAGAAAATGCAGATAACCAAAAAAAAGTTCAAGGTCTGCAATAAGGTAGGTTGGAAGATCGGAAAATACACCTGGTTACGGTGATTGCGATCAATAAATCGAGTCGTAGTCATACAGTGTGGAAACAGGCACATCGGCCCAACTTGACCACGCCGACCAACATGGCCAATCTACACTAGTCCCACCTGCCTGCGTTTGGCCCATATCCCTCTAAATGTTACTTAAACGTTTCCTGCTTGTGTAATATATGCAAAAAGTATTTCAATGTGCATATGTGATAAATAAAGAATCGTTGAATCAACAGTCCCTGCTTCAACTACCTCCTCTGGCAGCTCATTCCATGCACCCACCACCCTTTTGTGTAAACAGGTTACCCCTCAGGTTCCTATTAAATCTTTTCCCTCTCACCTTAAACCTATGTGCTCTGGTTCTATTAAATGCTGGGCATGCAGATACGTTTTGCACCTGGAATACTGAATAAACTAAAAAGTACGCAGATGCTGCCTCACTGAAACAAGTGCCCACATCCCTGATGGAAAACTCAGCCTTCAACCAAAGTCAGACTGATGAATTGCCTTTAGCTGGGAACGGCTACTGCAGCCGTGCGTGGCTACTTGAAGCACGCCTCAGAGAGGGACAAGCATGCATTTATATAGCATTTTTGACATCCCTTTCAGGTCATCTTAAAGCAGATGGCAGCCTCGGTAGGAAACACGGAGGACAATTTGCGAGCTGCAAGTCCCCACAAGCTGCAGTGTGATAGCTACAGGTTTCAAAATTGTGAAGTAAACTTAGACTGGGGTTCTCAGGGATAACGCTGCCTGGGGAAAGACAAAGTTAACGGTCGTGTCCGAGAGTTCATGTCAGGGGTTTTGAGGAGAAGGCAGGAGAATGGGGTTAAGAGGAAAAGATAATTCAGCCTGATTGAATGGAGGAATGGACTTGATGGGCCAAATGGCCTAATTCTGCTCCTATCACTTATGAACCATCCTTTGACATAATGCCAACAGGTCTTTTATACTCACTGAGAAAATAGTGAGAGCCAATCTATAACATGGTGTCGCAGACAGTGTCTCAGTCCCGTTGTATCGACTTAGACTTTAGACCTAAGGGATACACAGCGCAAACAGGCCCATCGGCCCATCGAGTACGTGCCAACCAGCAATCACCCCGTACACTAGCACTACCCTACACACTCGAGACAATTTACAATTTTACTGAACCCCATTAACCTACAAACCTGTAAATCTTTGGAGTGTGGGAGAAAACCAGAGCACCCGGAGATAAACCACATGGTCACAGGGAGAACGAACAAACTCCTTACAGACAGCACCCGTAGTCAGGATCGAACCCGGGTCTTTGGCGCTGTAAGGCAGCAGCTCTACTGCTGCGTCACCGTGCCGCCCACTATCCTAAACGCAAAGGTTCGTCACAAAATTGACGGGGCACATCAGCTGTATGTTTTACAAAACCTTATTGCAGATTCCCAGGACCCAACAAACCTACCTTAAAATAAACAAATTCATGCACCAGAAAATGTTTCACCCAGGCTGGCACAGTGGTAGAGCCGCTACCTCACAGCTCCCGAGACCCGCATTCGATCCTGACCTCGGGTGCTGTCTGTGTGGAGTTTGCAAGCTCTCCCAGAAATGTGTGGATTGTCCTCTGGAAATTGCCCTTGTGTGCAGGGAGTGGATGCAAAAGTGCAATATTACCATGAACTTGTGCGTATGGGTATTTGATGACCGGTGCAGAGCCAGTGGGCCAAGCGGTCCTCTTCCATACTGCGTCTTTCAAACAATTCAATCAAAGATGTCCCAACAAAGGTTGCTGCAAAAAAGTGCAGCTCCACTGTGAGGGTAATCATACGGTCAACTTTCAGGCAACCATAAGGATACAGCAGACAAACTAGAGCCTGTCAAAATTGAGACTTGCATTGGCCAGGTGCCCTTGTCTGCCCTTCCAGCGCTCCCCTTCCCCACACCCCTACTTCACTACCTCTGATCCGTGCCCGACCTTTATGTCATGTTCAAGGGTCACGCACAACCCAGAAGCACTGAAATCTCTGAAATTATCTTTGATCAATGGCTTTCAAAGTCGACCACCCAACAAGCAACGTGCCCGTATCAAAGCTGCAGAGTGAAAGGGTAGCGTGGAAAGCACTCTCGCTACACCTCGCTGAGCAAAGGCAGAGTTCAGCAGCTTCTTTGCAAGTAGTTTACCTCGGTGGAGCAGCGGTAGAGTTGCTGCCTTACAGCGTCAGAGACCCGGGTACGATCCTGACTGCGGGTGCAGTCAGTACGGAGTTTGTACGCTCTCCTTGTGACCTCACGGGTTTTCTCCGGGTGCTCCGGTTTCCAACCGCACCCCAAAGGCGTGCAGGTTTGTAGGTTAATTTCCTTCAGTAAAATTGTGAATTTGTCCCTCGTGTGTAGGATAGTGCTAGTGTACGGGGATCGCTGGGTGGCGCTGACTCGGTGGGCCGAAAGGCGTGGTTGCACGGTGTATCTCGAAACTAAACTAGAGAAAAAGAACTATGCATATAAACAATTAAGAATGTTTGATTTGCTGGGGAAAGATAGTGCAATCTCAACGCATACAATTCAGTCGATGGACTTGTGCTTTCAACTCCACCTTGGAAGCCAGTTCTCATCAGAGTTTGCCCTTTGACCCCGAGTTGACTGGGTAAAATAGACAATTAGCACATTGCTCACCTGCTGTTCATCCTAAAACGCTAATTAGTTATAAGCCCTTCAGAGCGTTGAAATGAATTGCACTTTTAAGTGCAGCAAATGACCATGTGCATGTTCGCATCGAGGCACAAAGCAGCACATTTACAAAGCTAACCTCGTCGTCATGGGGAGACCAACTCAGTCCCACTGACGTCTGCTATGGGACAGCCCATTGGACAGAATGGCGCCAATTGTTACGATACGATAGAACTTTATTTATCCCAGGAGGGAAATTGATCGACCAACAGGCAGAAAAGGCAAAACTACATGAAACATGAAATTACAGTGACAAGTGGAAAGGATTGGGGATGTGCAAAGATTGGGGAGGGGGGGGGGGGGGGGGTTGAGGAGCTTCTTCCCCTCCAAGACCACCTCCCATGAATCCAACTGCACCCCCAGAACAGAGTCAGCCTTCCTGATGAGTTTGTTGATCCTGTTGGCGTCCGCAGCCTTCGCCAGCACACGACAGCAAAGAAGATGGCACTGGCTATCACCGATTGGTAGAACATCAGTAGCATCAGACAACCAAAGCTTCACTCAGCACTGATGTCAACACCAGACTATTCTGACCAGCTTTGAAGTTTGAGTTCTACCCCAGTTTCTTAAGCTCAATAGCACAGTTGAGCATCTAAAGATCTTACAAGTGAATGGTTAAAACATGATACTGGTTTACTTTCGTTTTTTAGTTTCTTGATACAGCGCGGAAACAGGCCCTGCGGCCCACCTGGACCGCGCTGCCCAGCGATCCACGCACACTAACACTATCCTAGGGACAATTTACAATTTTACAGAAGCCAATTAACCTACAATCCTGTATGTCTTTGGAGCGTGGGAGGCAACCGGAGCACCCAGAGAAAACCCACACAGGTCACGGGTAGAGCGTACAAACTCTGTACAGACAGCACCCGTAGCCAAGATCAAACCCGGGTCCCTGGCGCTGTAAGGCAGCAACTCTACCGTTGCGTCACCGTGCCGCCCCCTAATTAGAAACGATGAAATTACTGCATTGAACAATTACTGGTGTTAAACATAGCAAAGAAACACCAGCTCATTATAACTTTGCCGTCCCCAGTTCTTGGCAACAATACAGCACATTGCCAGCAATTGATCATTATGTGAAGATTTTGGAATTCACGCAGGTCTTCCATTCTTAGTCTAGTCCTGCAGTTTATGTCAATCTGTGACCTGTTCAATAACCAAGTGACCGCTGGTGACATTAGCCTGTAACTGATGCCAGTGGAGTTGCAAATATACGGAGGGGGGGGGGGGGGGGGGGATGGGTCTGCAGCGTGAAAGTTGCCTCAAATTCAGCACACTTCGTTCCTCTCAGCTTAAACGTGAAGAGACTGGAAATGCCTTTTGCTTCAAGAGGGCACAGAGGTTTCAGATTTCATTAGCAAGCCTTGGGCATGGCACAGTTCTGATCCTTAAGATGGTCATTAATTCAAGGAAAAATCAATCAAGTCAAAGACCAGCATTCACTTTAACACAGCCCAGTGCAGAAGCTGAAACAAACATTGCCACTAAGCAACCAAACTATTTTATTGGAATATTATCCCACATAGAGTCTTTCCCAGAAGTACCACATTGTAGTTATAAAGTAGTGATACCTTTCAACCGAGTTACAGCTGGTCCTATAAATGTAGACATTTACCATATTTCACTGTTATTCAGTGATTTAAACTAGACTATTGTGGCCGTAGATTCAAAGCAAAGACTACGTGTACTTTAAATACAACCTAATAGAAAATATGCAAAATCTTGGGTCTTTCTAAAGCCAATTAAGTCCGATAATTCTGTAAAAGAAAAACCGATACAGAAAACAGGCCCGTCAGCCCGTCGAGTCCATGAAAACTATCCCACTTTCGCATCCACTCCCTGCACACTGGGAGCAATTGTACAGAGGCCACCGATTAACCGACAAACCTGCACGTCATGGTGATGTGGGAGGAGACCAGAGAACCCAGAGGAAAACCACACGGTCAAACACAGACACCACCTGAGGTCAGGATCGAACCAGGGTCTCGGGCGCTGTGAGGCGGCTGGTCTACCAGCTGCGCCAAGATTGTTTCCCCGTCTCCTCACCCCCGAATTAAATACAACCCAAGAACATTTAACTTTAGATTTTAAATGTAAAATATTAAGATGCACGTTGTATATTAACATTAACTGCCACAGAAACAAGAGTTATGGCCAATAGACCTATTTATCATCTATGCTTTGTCATGGTAGATCAGCATATGTTTTAATTGAGTTTCATTGCCAGGTGAGATTGGCAAATTTACTTCAATTCTAGAACAGCAACAAGAACAAAAAAAATTGCAAAAACAAAAAAACAGTGGCTATAAAATGATTTGCATTCCTCCTGTGCCTTTCATGATGTCTCAAGCTCTTTACAATTAAATACCTGTGAAATGTAATCACTTTTGTAATTTGGAAAATAAGGCACATTGCACTAAGCACCTTCCCAGGTAAAGCAACGCGCTCGTGACCAAGCAATTAGTATCTGCGTATCTTTGATTGCACTAAAGATGATGAGAATTTTTCATGAGTATCATGGTTATTAATTTATTGATTTTTCTTGCTTATTATATATTACCTGTTCGTTATTGCATTTACAGACCTGTTATGCGGCAGCAAGTAAGATTTCATTGTTCTATACCATTGACTATATTGAAATGAAACACCCTTAACTATATTGTCCAATACTGTGAATAAATCTCTGCAATAGTATCGCAGAATCTTTTTCCTCCACTTCAGATGAGTGGGCAAGTAGTTCGCAGGAGAAACAGCCGGGATGCTTGTGCCCAAGTCTCTGGAGTGGGATTTGAATCCACAGTTTTATTTCAAGAGGGCTCTTCACAGCCACAGCCAATACATCAGTAGAAAGGCAGCCTTCAGGGAGAATGCAAAGCTAATCCTCCCATGCAGACTGCAGAGGTCTGGGCCATATTCTGCTTGGAGGAGAGAAGATTGAGAGGCAATCTGATAAGAGATGGGCACACGACACGATAGGATGGAGAGTAATAAGATGGAACTGCGCATGCTGGTTTATTCCAAAGTCCTGGAATAACTCAGCGGGTCAGCCAGTATCTCTGGAGAAAATGGATGGGCGACGTTTTAGTTCTGAAGAAACGTCACCTATCCATTTTTTCCCCCAGAGATGTTGCATGACCCTCTGAGCTCCTCCAGCACTTTGTGTCTATCTTTAGGATGGAAAGTAGCTATTCCCATTTGTGAATATTGTGGCCGTAGATTCAAAGCAATGGGCAAAAGATACAGAGAGAATGGGGAGGATTTTGACTTAAAAGATAACATTTGTCTGGAATAGTCTCTTTTTGAAGAATTTGATCAGCACTTGTCCTTTCAGGCTAGGCAGAGGTTCACTTACACCTCCTCCAACCTCATCTGCTGTATCCGTTGTTCAAGATGTGAACTCTTATACATCGGCGAGACCAAATGTACTCTGGGCCATCGTTTCGCTGAACACCTTCATTCAGTCCACCTGGTCCTACCTGATCTAGGTGGCCAAATACGTTAATTCCCATTCCCACATTGAACTTTCTGTCCTCAACCTCCTCCATTGTCAGAATGATGATAAACACAAATTGGAGGAGCAGCATCGCATATTTTGCTTGGGCAGCTTACAACCCAGTGGTATGAATATTGAACTCTTTATCTTCAAGTAACCCCTGCATTCTCTCTCTCCGCATTCTTCCCCCGGGGTGGGAGACTGCAACCTTCACGTAGTCCGCCCTGTTTTGACTAATGCAATCAACCCGACGTGCACAAACAAGATCAAATAGAACAAGTTGACCTACAACTTTAGGCTGTGCACGCCATACACAAGAAGAAGAAGATCCCTCTCACACCCAAGTTGCACCAGCTTCTTGTTCTCACCTAGCAAACAGCTAACAATGACCCGTTTCCTTTATCATCATTACTTTTTTGCATATCTTTCATTAACTTCTTCTATATCTCTCTACATCACTGTTGATATCTTTTGTTTCCCTTTCCTCTGACTCTCAGTCTGAAGAAGAAACGTCACCTATTCCTTCTCTCCAGAGATGCTGCCTGTCCCGCTGAGTTACTCCAGCATTTTGAGTCTATCTAAAGCAAAGACAAGGCGACACAGTGTAAACGGGAGGTCGATGGTCGGCCCAGACTCGTTGGGCCGAAGGGATATGTGCTGTATCTCTAAACGATCGAAACAAACAATTTAGAAACCCGAATTAAAAACAGAAAAGCTGAAAACATTCAGCAGGTCAGTCAGCGTCTGTGGAGAAAAAGTTGTTTCAGGTGTCGGAACTTTGATCAAAACAGGGAAAGAGAGAAACAGAATATTTTATTGATTACAGGTAAGTAAGCCTTGCCTATCCAGTCTCTCCCCATCATGGAAGCTCTCCAGTCCATGAAAGATCCTGGTGAATCTCCTCTGCACTCTCTCCAACACAACCACATCCTTCCTACTAAACTAAATGAACTCCATTGAATACTAAAGAAAATTAGCAAGGGTAAAAGAATGACCTTCAGAATAAGTTAGCTGTGACATTTCGAGACTGATAATTGGGAGTGCATCCTGCCTCAATTGAGATAGCTGTGTTTCAAATGGACATCAGCTGGTCTCAATACCGGGGATTTGGTACAAATGCCGACCAGAGGCTGTTTAATTGATCCCAATGATGCAAAGGTCTATCCCCAGGCAAGCGGCAGTGAAGAAACCTGCCGCCGTGATTGTGTTCAATTAGGGCCAAAAACATCGGATAAACTGACAGCCACAGGAATTCAGGCCACCAGTCACCGAGGTGAAGCCTGCCCCTGTGTAGATTCAGCCTCAGCCGTGAAAATTAATCCCCCAAGGATGTCCTTGTGCCTTCTCTGTATTTTTGCTAAATTGCAGGTACTAAATTGCCCGTGCCAAAGAGCAGAAGGTGCTCCTCTATTAGAGCGTACAGGGGAGGAATACAAGACAAGCATTGTCCAACGGTATCAGTACGGAAGATTGTCTACTTTAAGGAAAGCTTCAATTCTAAGCATTAGCTGCTACTTTTTCAAACATGTACCGCAAAATAGGAGCAAAACGCACAATGCTGGAGGAACTCAGCGGGCCAGGCAGCATCAGTGGAGGGAATGGATAGGCGATTTTTGGGGTCGGGACCATTCTTCAGGCCGATTATAGTAGGGGGTGGGGGGGGGGGGGAGAAAGCTGGAAAAGGGATGAAGGTAGCTGGTGACAGGTGAAGGAGGCTTTGACTTGGGGGTGGACAAAGGCTAGAGATAAAAAGGAGACAAAAGGGCATCAGCCCAGGATACAAGAGGAGCGAAACATAAAGTTAGAGGAAGGGACAGGGATGGAAGGTGACTAGGGGCAGAAAGAAAAGACGGGCAGAATGGTGAGAGAAATGGGTGCACACCAGGGTAGAGGGAGGGGGGGCACAAGAAAGAAAGGATTGGTCCATCTGACACGGGGAAGAAGCTTGTGTAATTGTTCAATGTTTAAAAAAAATTACAATGGGTATGAAAATTGTGTGGCCATGTTATAGTTCTATAAGACATTGGTGAGGCCACATTTAGAGTTTTAACTTCAGTTTTGGTCACCATGTTGTAGGAAAGATGTTATCAAGGTTTAAATCGTGCAGAGAAGATTTACGAGGATGTTGCCAGGTCTCGAGGGCTTGCGCTATAGGGATAGGTTCAGCAGGCCTGGACTCTATTCCCTGCAGTGCAGAAAGATTAGGGGTGATCTTAATGAGGTGTACAAAATCATGAGAGGAATAGATCGGGTAAATGCATAGTCTTATGCCCAGGGTAGGGGAAATTGAGAAACAGTAGACATAGGTTTAAGGTGAGGGTGGGAAAGAATTAACAAGTACCTGAGGGGTAACTTTTTTTTGGTACACAAAGGGCAGTGGGTATATGGAGCGAGCTGTCGGAGTAAGTGCTTGAGGCAGGGACTATCATAATGTTTAAGAGCCATCTGGACAGGTACATGGATAGGATAGGTTTAGTGGGATATGTGCCAAGAACGACAGGCCGAATGGCCTGCTCCTGCACCTATTCTTGTATGGGTAGGCGGGACTAGTGTAGATAGTCGATGTGGGCAAGTTGGGCCTGCTTCCACCCTGTATGACTCTATTACAATATAATTTTAAATCACAACTATCTACAAATGTCTTCCAAAGCTGAATTTTCTATTTAAAAACTGATCCATTCTTTCTTGTGAACCTTGATGTCCTTTCATTGTTCAGAGCATGCAACATATTGGTTTAAAAAGTACGAAAACAGATTCAGTATTCAAAAACTGGTAATATTACACAGTGCAACTTATCCACAGCTGGAGCATCTCGAGTAACAAGCTTGATATATAGTTGCCAATGATCAAATCATTTCACTAAAGGTGAAATTATTTTATTTAGATTAGTAATAATAATAATGGATGGGATTTATATAGCGCCTTTCTAATACTCAAGGCGCTTTACATCGCATTATTCATTCACTCCTCAGTTACACTCGGTGGTGGTAAGCTACTTCTGTAGCCACAGCTGCCCTGGGGCGGACTGACGGAAGCGTGGCTGCCAATCTGCGCCTACGGCCCCTCCGACCACCACCAATCACTCACACACATTCACACACAGGCAAAGGTGGGTGAAGTGTCCTGCCCAAGGACACAACGACAGTATGCACTACAAGCGGGATTCGAACCGGCTACCTTCCGGTCGCCAGCCGAACACTTAGCCCATTGTGCCATCTGTCGTCCCTGAAGTGTAAAGATACAGCACGGAAACAGGCCCTTCGCCCCCACTGAGTCCGTGCCGGCCAGCGATCCCCATGCACTCGCACTACCCTACGCACCAGGGACAATTTACAATCTCAACAAAGCCAATTAACCTACAAACCTGTATGTCTTTGGAGTGTGGAAGGAAACCGGAGCACCCAAGGAAAACCCACACAGTCACGGGGAGAACGTACAAACTCCGTACAGACAGCACCCGTAGTCAGAATCAAACCTAGGTTTCTGGCGCTGTAAGACAGCAACTCTACCGCTGCGCCACCGCACAGCCATTGTATCCTTGCCCAATAACTCGCCCAATTCAAAAATAAAAGGCGTTTAACAAGGCGCGTGTAGTGATCTATTTTCTGTAAAACTTAATTTAGTGACACCATCTCAGGTTTATACTATATGCAGTGTCCTACATACAGTACAAGCCTGAGATAGTGCCACTAAGTTGAGTTTTACAGAAAATTGCAGGTTGGAACGGTCTCCCCCACAATGTAGGCACTTACAGGTAGCAGTACATGACAAAATGCTTTAAACACTTTGTAAAATAAGTGGGTCAGACAACAACATAGTTTGGATGGCACCCTCTTTGTTTATTTGTGTTGCCAGTATTACAAAAGCTCTCAGCTTTTACACAATTCCACCACAAGTTACAGCAATGTAAAGAATGGAATAATTTTGTTACCGTTCATTTGTGTTAAAGCATTCTCATGAGACCACAACTGCGATTCCAAGATCAATCACAGAGTAGACGGTTTTAGATTTTTTGTAAATTAGATCCTGTCTCATTCTTCTAAGCATTTATGAATACAAACCGAGTTCCAGGAATCAGTCTGGTGAACTTTTGCCGCAGTCCCCTTGTCCTTCACGTAAGGAGACCAAAACTGTTCATAATGCTCGACTTGTAGTCTGAAATCTTACTGAAGATGAAGACACAAAGTACTGGAGTAACCGCAGTTCTGGGGAACATGGATGGGTGACGTTTCGGGTCAGGGCTCTACTTCAGATATTCAGTCTGGTTGTTAGGCGAGTGTTGTGAGTCTGTGCCTCAGTTGCTTGGATCTCTGCTCAATTAATTTTCCTCCCAATTCAGGAAATTTAGCACAGAAACGTAGGCTGTTGCTCCAGTGCAGTGCTGCATGGTTGCCACACGGTCAGAGGCGCAGTCTTGCAGCTACGATGCCAAACAAAGGCTCCGTCTGCTCACTCAGACAGTCAAAAAATATTCAGAGCACTACTCTGAAGTAAGGCAGTATCCATCCCAACCCCACCCAAATCATACTAGCTTCAAAGTCGTCTTGTTGAGTCTTATTGTAACTCGTTTTCACCCAACCCACAGCTAACAATGGCCCTTTTCCTTTATCACTGTTAGTTTTTTGCACATCTTTCATTCATTTGTTCCATATCTCTATATCCCCATCTATATCACTCATTTCCCTTTCCCCTGACTCTCAGTCTGAAGAAGGGTCTCGACCTGAAACATCACCTGTTCCTTCTCTCCAGGGATGCTGTCTGATCAGCTGTGTTACTCCAGCTTTTTGTGTCTATCTTCAGTTTAAACCAGCATCTGCAGTTCCTTCCTACACCTCCTGGCCAACATTTATCTCTCACGGAACATTTCCAAAATAAATAATCTGGTTATTATCGCACGGCTGTTTGTAGTGTATGGGAATGTTCAGCAGACAGAAGGCAAATTTAAGTCTCGTTTATTGTATCAGATCGCATCTCAGTAACTAATTGAACAAGCTTGCTCAGGATCAGATCAAACCAGTCAACATTTGACAGGAATGTCACTGTTAAAGCATGTTTTGCTCGTTCACTGTCAAACTATTTTCCATAAGTTCTAGGAGCAGGATTAGACCATTCAGCCCATCAAGACTACTCCACCGTTCAACCATGGCTGATCTATCTTTCCCTCTCAACCACATTCTCCTGCCGTCACCCCATAACCCCTGACACCCTTACTGATCAAGAATCTGTCCATCTCCGCCTTAAAAATACCCAATGACATGGCCTACACAGCTGTTCCACAGATTCACCACCTTCTGACTCAAGAAATTCCTCCTCATTGCCTTTCGAAAGGTACTTTCTTTAATCTTCTGGATCTAGACTGTCCCACAAGTGGAAACATCCTCTCCACATCCACTCTATCCAGGCCTTTCACTATTCGATAAAATTCAATGAGATCCCCCTCCTCCTTCTAAATTCTCTCGCCGAACCTTCTGGACAAATATATAATAAAATCTCTGACACCAGATACTATCTCAATGTTTAAAAAACATTTAGACAGGTACATGGATAGGACAGGTTTAGAGGCATATGGTCCCCAACGTAGGCAGGTGGGACTAGTGTAGATAGGGCATGTTGGTTGGTGTGGGCAAGATGAGCCGAAGGGCCTGTTTCCACGCTGTAAGACTCAATAGACAATAGGTGCAGGAGTAGACCATTCGGCCCTTCGAGCCAGCACCGCCATTCACTGTGATCATGGCTGATCATCCACATTCAGTACTCCGTTCCTGCCTTCTCACCATATCCCCTGACTCCGCTATCTTTAAGAGCTCAATCTAACTCTCTTTTGAAAGTATCCAGAGAATTGGCCTCCACTGCCTTCTGAGGCAGAGAATTCCACAGATTCACAGCTCTCTAGGTAAAAATGTTTTTCCTCATCTCCGTTCTAAATGGCCTTATTCTTAAACTGTAGCCCCCGTTTCTGGACTCCCCCAACATCGGGAACATGTTTCCTGCCTCTAGCGTTTCCAATCCCGTAATAATCTTAATAATCTAACTGAATAACAATAATAACAGGTAGCCAAAATAGTGCAAAACCAGAAGTCTCTAGCACAACCAAAGATCAAGGCAGAGAGATAGAAACCGAGTGGCAGGGGGCTTTTCCACCTCCAAAGGCAAGTCTAGAGATCACTTGCCTCACGCTGAGCTGGTTCCCTGACATTTTCAGACAATCAAAGCAAGAGTAGGTCACTCATCGACAGACACAAAGTGCTGGAGGAACTCAGCGGCTCAGGCAGCATCTCTGGAGAAAAAGGATGGGGGAGCGTAGATGACTCAGACCCTCAAGGCTGCCCCGCCATTCAACATAACTGCAACATCTGCACCATACCTCATCGCCTCTTCTGTGCCATTGCTTCAATTCCCTGATTGTTCAAAAACTTTCAAAGACCTTAAGAATGTTCAGCCATCTCCACAGTAGCACAGCCGGCAGAGTTGCAACCTCACGGCGCCAGGGATCCGGGTTTGGTCATGACCATGGGTAGCTGTCTGTGCGGAGTTTACATGTTCTCCGTGACCACGTGGGGTTTTTTTCCGGGTGCTCCGGTTACCTCCAATAATCTAGCCCCCAAAGCTCGACGGGGTAAAGAATTCCAGAGATTCACCCACCTTTGTGAGAAATTCCTGTGCACCTCCGTCTTAAATGCCGCCCCTCCCACCACAGGCTTGAAACTATGTTTTAAGGGCTTTTACAATCTGAATTTAGATTAATTCATCCTTCAAATACAATTGCTCATCATATTCAGATCTACCTGTGCCTTGTTCCACCAAGTTCCACATTGGACTGGACACATAACCACTTTTAGTTTTTAGTTTTAGAGAAACAACTTGGAAAGAGGCCCTTGGACGCACTAAGTCCATGCCAACCAAGTCCATCGATCACCCTTTCACACTAGTTGAGGGGCTGTCCCACTTGGGTGACCTAATTGGCAAGTTCAGTAAGAGTTCTCCCTGTGACCACACAAACTCCACACAGACAGCACTCGAGGTCAGGGTCGTACCCGGGTCTCTGGCGCTGTGAGGCAGCGGCTCTATCACTGTGCCACCGTGCCGCCCTGGGTCACCGCGCCGTATACATGCCCAGGACGTGATTGGAGAAGGCAGTAGATTCTCAAGGTCTTTGGAAAAAGTTTTTTCACCGCATCGCTCCTGGAGTTTGGCAGTTCAGTGTTGCAAAACACAACCTATACTCAGCCCATCGTAAGCAATGATATTGGAGAACACTCATTTTTGAGAACGCACTTAAAACTATTTACTGGAAAAAAAGGCAAGCAGTGGAAATCAATGTATTTTACTGCGTAACACAAGACGGGTCTTTGGTTCTGTCTGCCCACCTTCAGACATGGCAGCTCTAAATGGCATCAAGATAACTATTCTCCCAAGACTAAACGAGGTCTTCATGATGTTACCAGTATCTATTCCCTGTACTCTACAGAAGGCTCGGTATAACACCGAAATGGTAAATAGATACTCTTAAGTAAAACAATATTGTTGTCGGTGCATATTTGGGCAGTAAAATGATTAAAGGACTGTATTCCGTTCAGTTTAGGTTAGAGATGCAGCGTGGAAACAGGCCCTTCGGCCCACCGAAGTCCGCGTCAACCAAGGAATACCCCTGCACTAGCTCTATCCTACACCCTAGCAACAATTTACAGAGTCCACAAACCCACAAGTCTTTGGAATGTGGGAGGAAACCGGAGCACCCGGAGAAATCCCACGTAGTCACGGGGAGAATGTGCAAATCCGTACAGACAGCACCCATGGTCAGGATCAAACCCGGGTGTCTGGCGCTGTAGGGCAGCAACTCTATCGCTGCGCCACCGTGCCTCCCTGTGTTTGGGGGATGTCGGAGATATTGTACTCGCTAGAATTTAGAAGATTGAGGGGGGATCTTATAGAAACTTACAAAATTCTGAAGGGGTTGGACAGGCTAGATGGAGGAAGATTGTTCCCGATGTGGGGGAAGTCCAGAACAAGGGGTCACATTTTAAGGATAGGGGGGAAATCTTTTAGGACCGAGATGAGAAAAACATTTTTCACACAGAGTGTGGTGAATCTCTGGAATTCTCTGCCACAGAAGGTAGTTGAGGCCAGTTCATTGGCTATATTTAAGAGGGAGTTAGATGTGGCCCTTGTGGCTAAAGGGATCAGGGGGTATGGAGAGAAGGCAGGTACAGGATACTGAGTTGGATGATCAGCCATGATCATATTGAATGGCGGTGCAGGCTCGAAGGGCCGAATGGCCTACTCCTGCACCTATTGTCTATGTTTCTATGTTTCTATATTGTCATGGTGCAATATTGTCCAATTCTCCTCAGTTACCGGCAGAACTTAGTGATGATTTCCCATTCACGTTTGTTTTCTCTACACAGATGTTGGCTCTGACTTAACCATCCATAATGCCACACCCTTCACAACAACGAGGTATACTTCCATGAAAACAATATGTTAACAAGCAAAACATAAAGTGCTGGAGGAACTTAGTGGGTCAGGCAGACTCTGTGGAAGCAATGGACAGGCGATATTTCAGGTCGGGTCCCTCTATAGCCATTTTTATTCCAATCGGCAATGTGACAAATCACTTTGTGCTTGGCGCAAGATTCCAGCACTACAGTTCCCCCTGTCTCTGAGAAGTTAACAAGGTTTGACTGCTGTGCATCGGTTTTCATGATAGCTTTAATTGGTGCACAGGATATGGACAAGATTGGAAAGGACAGCGTTTATTGCTCACCTCGAACCATACCTGGAGTGAATGGCCAGTTGTCGGAGAGTCTAGAGTCAACCAAATTAGTTATAATTTTGGAGATACGGCTTGGGAACAGGCCCTTCAGCTGTAGACAATCTGCAATGTTTACTGAAGCCAATTAACCTACAAACCTGCACGTCTTTTCAATGTGGGAAGAAAATAAAGCACCCGAGGAAAACCCGCGCAAGTCACGGGGAGAGCGTACAAACTCCGCACAGGTGGCGCCCGTAGTCAGGATCTAACCGGGGTCTCTGGCACTGCAAGGCAGCAACTATATGGAGGTATCACCGTGCCTCCCAAATAGGTTCCAGATTAATTTAATTACTTGGATCTAAATTCACCTCGCTAGCATGGTGAGATCCAAGTATTGCCCCTGCATCATGTGGTCAGATCATTTAGTTGAGTTTTAGTTTAGAGATACAGCATGGAAACAGACCCTTCGGCCCACGCTGACCATCGATCACACATTCACACTAGTTCTATGTTAGCACACCTCTCATCTATCTGCTCCCTACATATTAGAGGCAGCCCTTCAATTAACATGCAAGCCCGCACGTCCTTGGAGTAAATGAGAGCACCCAGAAGAAATCCACACGGTCACAGGGAGAACGTGCAGACTCCACACAGATGGCACCAGAGGTCAGGATTGAACCTGGGTCTCTGGTGCAGCTCTGCCCGCTGCTGCCACTGTGCCACCATCAATGTCGAGTACTCCAAACAATTGAACCAGGCTTGGATTTGAAACCTCCACCACATCCCGTCCTACAACCCGTGAGCTGGCCGCAGTTTCTCACCAGGTTTCCAACATTTATTTTAAGAAGTCATATAGCATCAAACCTAGATTTGTGACACATCCCCTAAGCAAAGCCTCCTTCAGATTTTCACCCCCTCCTGGCTCCATCTAGGTGAAATACGATACCAACCCATACGTAGAAAATTATGTGTCACCCATGAGTCACAAACTCTTGGAATTCATTGCCACGGACGGCTCCGGAGGACCAAGTCAACAGATATTGTTATGTTGGAGATTGGCAGATTCTTGATTAGTACGGGTGTCAGTGTTTATGGGGAGAAGGCAGGAGAATGGGGTTGAGAGGGAAAGATAGATCAGCCATGATTGAATGGCAGAATGGACTTGATGGGCCGAATGGCCTAATTCTGCTGCTAAACATGAATTTATGAACAAAAGCCTAAAAGTACACAGCCAGCTGCCAAACACAGGAAGATCATTGTGATCAGATCATCTGCTTCAGTGATGTTGGTGAGGTGGGAGATTGCAACCTTCACGTGGTCCGCCCAGTTTCGACAAATGCAATCAACCTGGCGTGCACAATCAAATAAGATCAAAGAGAACAAGTTGTCCTACAACCTTAGGCTGTGCACGCCGTACGCAAGAAGGAGTGATGTTGGTTGAGGTTACAATAATGGGCGGGACAGGGACATCTCAAAGGCAAAATTGTGCAGCTGTGAAATAATCTGAAATTAAACGAAAAGTTATGTAATAATAAAAACCAAAACAAAAAAAAAAAAAAAAAAAATCAAAACCAACCCCAAAAAAATGGATACGATATGCTTGCCTTCACTGGTCAGGTAGAATGAATGCAAGTCATGTTGCATCACAGTCAGACTATGGTTGGGCCGCGTTTGGAGATTGGAGTGCAGTTCTGGTCCCCCCACCCCCGTTACAGGAAGGGTGTTGAGGCTTTGATGAGGGTGCAGTGGTTTCCCAGAATCTGCATGGATTAGGGGCGCATTAGCTATAAGGAGAGGTTGGACAGACTTGGATTGTTTTCTCTGGAACGTCAGAGGTTGAGGGGAGACTTAATAGAAGTGCATAAAGTTACGAGAGGCATAGACAGGGTAGACAGTCAGAACCTTTTTCCCCCCAAGGTGTAAATGTCAAAGACTAAAGAGCAGAGATTTAAGGTAAGAGGCACAAAGTTTAAAGGCGAGGCATGAGGGAAGTTATATTTACACAGAGGGTGGTGAGTACCCAAATGATGGTGAGGGTAGATGCACAGTGGGAAAACCTTGGAGAAAACGAGAGTGGCGTTTAAGAGGCTTTTAAGTAGGCAAATGGATATTTGCAGGGAATGGAGGGATATGGATTCTGTGCAGGCAGAGGTGATTAGTTAAACCTGTCATCATGTTGGCACAGACATTGTGGGTCAAACGGCCTGTTCCTGTACTGTTCTATACCGAAGATAGACACAAAATGCTGGAGTAACTCAGCAGGACAGGCAGCTTCTCTGGAGAGAAGGAATAGGTGACATTTCGGGTCGAGACCCTTCTTCAGACTGAGAAGCCAGGGAAAGGGAAACTAGAGGTATGACAAGGTACAAAGGAGAAATTAATGAACGGTTTGAAGAGAACAAATCAAAGTCTATGTTCTGTATATATTCTTTGTTTCATAGTCACAGTGTGGAAACAGGCCCAACTTGCCCACACCAGCCAACAATGTCCCAGCTACACTAGTCCCACCTGCCTGCGTTTGGTCCATATCCCGTCAAACTTGTCCTATACATGTACCTGTCTAATTATTTCTTAAACGTTGGGATAGTCCCAGCCTCAACAACCTCCTCTGACAGTTTGTTCCATACACCCACCAACCACCCTTTGTGTGAAAGAGTTACCCCTCAGATTCCTATTAAATCTTTTTTCCATTCACTTTGAACCTATGTCCTCTGTTCCTCGATTCCCCTACTCTGGGCAAAAGAGTCTGTGCAGCTACCCGATCCATTCCTCTCATGATTTTATACACCTCTATAAGATCACCCCTCATCCTCCTGCGCTCCAAGGACTAGAGACCCAGCCTACTCAACCTCTCCCTATAGCTCAGTCCCTCTAGTCTTGGCAACATCCTCTAAAATGTACAGATGCAGCCTTGTCTGCTGAGAGTTGCCGAGCATTTCTGTTTTACACCATGGATAACTCCCCGGACTTTTATTTGAATTCCACCATGGCATTTATTAATTGTCCTGAGGTTATATATGTCTCACCAGTTTTACTACACACACACCTGGCTGACTTTGCACGGTTGACCTTCCTAAGTACATGTGTAGCCAGGAGGGCCAGCAACAGGTCTCCCACACTCCAAAGACACACAGGTTTGTAGGTTCATTGTCTTGGTATAAATATACAATTGCCCCTCGTGTGTGTGTGTGTGTGTGTGTGTGTGTGTATATATAGGGTGGCGGTAATGTGCAGGGACCGCTGGTCAGTGCCGACTCGGTGGGCCGAAGGGCCTGCTTCCCCGCTGCATCTCTAAACTAAACTAAAGGACACACATCTCCTGGGTGAGATTCAATCAGGTCCTTCAGAAGCGGGGGAAAAGAAACAAACACACTGACAGTAAAAACAACTTTGAAACGCAGCACAAATCAATTCAAAAATAAAGTAATTCCTGATGTTAAAAAAAGCAGCCCGCCTCAATCCACTGTTGATTTTACTGGCTTTAACTGCAGCGACAGTCAAAGCAGTTAAATAGCCTCAGTACAAGAACAGTACAGCACAGGAACAGGCCCTTCAGCCCACAATGTCCGTGCCCGATACGTGGCGATCCTTGCGTATTGCCTAGCTGAGGTGTGTTGCATGATTTTACCGTGTTTTATGCCAAGCAAAGAATTTCACTGTCAAAAAGTATCATTGAATCATTAAACATGATGCCAAGTTAAACTAATCTCCTCTGCCTGCACGTGATCCATATCCCTCCATTCCCTGCATATCCGTGTGTCTACCGACACGTCTCTTAAACACAACCATCGTATCGGCCTCCATCACTACACCCCTGGCTGTGTGTTCCAGGCGCCCACCACTTTTTGTGTGTGTGTGGGGAAAAAACACTTGCCCTGCACATCTCCTTTAAACTTTGTCTCACCTTGCAGCCATGCCCTCTGGTCTCCCACGTTTCTATGTGTGCCTCTCACAGTTTGATATACTTCAATCGGGTCTTCCCTCAGCCACTGAGGCTCCAGAGGAAACAATGCAAAGTACAACTCCTACATACGCCGGCATTAGCAAAGGCCAGCTATATTCACGGGCCCATGCACTCAGAGAATCAAGGGCGAGCCGGGGGCTTGATATCCTCTCAAGCGAGCAGGCACCGTCTCTCCAAAGTGACTTCAATTAACCACAGTCTCCCGGTGACCAAGGCAAGATTAACTATGCAGCAACACTAGCACACAGGGAAGAAACTTTACTAGCTGTTTCTCCGCAGTCCTGTTATCACTCTCCCCCTCCATTCCCTCCCTCCGCCCACCCACTCCCTCTCTACTCCCTCCATCCCCTCCTCCCTCACTCACTCCCTCACTTTACCTCCCCAGATTTCTCACAAAGGTGTTGCTACACCTGTGTTGTGTGCAGTATTCTCGTGTGTGTAAGGTAGTGTTGATGTGCGAGGATCGCCGGTCGGTGTGGGCGCGGTGAGCCGAAAGGCCTGTTTCCGCACTGTATCCCTAAACTAAAGGTCACACATCTCTTGGGTGAGATTGAATCAGGTCCTTCAGAGCTGATGCAGAGGCAGGGGAAAAGAAACAAACACACTGATAATAAACACAACTTTAAAACACAGCTAAATATCAGCAGCCGGAGATACTAAATGGTATCTCCACTGCCCCAGATGTCTCACAAAGGTGTTGCAACACTTGTGGTCTTTATTCAAACCCCAGTATTGACCGGCAGTGAAAGGCAACACTAGCCGGTCAAACACAAACTGTACCCACACAGGACCAGAACCCCCTTATGGCCGTAAGCCTTTGTGTACTCCCCAGATCAAGACTATCCATAAATATAGTCCTTTCTCTGTTCATCCCCTCATAGTTCACAATCAAATTCTGGTCGACTGCAAGCAAGTGAAGCCCTTTGAGATCACATTAAAATGGTGTCACATGAAGGCAAGATTTTGTTGGCAACTCTTGCATCTCTGAGGTCAGCACAGCGGTGCAGCGGGTAGAGCTGCTGCCTCACAGCGCCACAGACCTGCGTTCGATCCTGACCTCGGGCACTGTCTGGTTGGAGTCTGCACTTTCTCCCTGCGACCGCTTGGGTTTTCTCCGGATGCTCATGTTTTGTCCCACATCCCAAAGACATGCGGGTTTGTGACATGTGGTTAACTGGCTGCTGTACATTGCCTGTAGTGTGTAGGGAGTAGATGAGAAAGTGGGATAACATAGAACCGGCGTGGACTCGGTGGTCCGAAGGCCCGGTTTCCAGGCTGGATCTCAGAACTAAACTAAACTAAGCTTCTCTTCCTTGCCTGAGGGATTTGAGACAAGTTGCTGTAGACTGGCTATTTCTGCTTTCAAAAATCAATATGGATTAGGGAGAGGGAAAAGGATGTCCCTAAAAGGGGGGAGACACTTCACTCAACCACTGTGCTGTCAAATGAATTCAACACTGATAAACATCGAGTAATCAAAGTTAATTCTGAGAGTCTGGAGCACACAGCCAGTTGTTCTGGCTGTCTGAACGGCAGGCGAAAAGAGAGTCAATAATAATGCTCCAAGGGGAATTAGATTCCCATTGTAAAACCACCACCCAAAGGGCAGGGGGAAAAGAGAGGGGTGGGAGGGAGGGGATGAGGGGGATTTAAATTCTCCTTTAAAGAGCTGGCACAGGTGTGATGGGATGAATGGCCTTTGATTGAGAAGACCACAACTTAAATCAATCCGATTAAATTGATTCGTCATCGATTGATAACGTTCATATCGATATCAAATTGATAGCGTCACCTATTCCTTTTCTCCAGAGATGCTGCCTGACCCACGGTGTTACTCCAGCATTTTGTGTCTATCTCTGATGAAATCTTTCTTATTTAGAAGGAAGAATCCGATGGTAAGGATTCTAGCACCCAGTTTAAAATATTTGCCCTTCAACATCCTGCAATAAGATATACATGAGTTTGCACGTTCTCCCTCCGACCGCGTGGGTTTTCTCCGGGTTCTCCGGTTTCCTCCCACACTCCAAAGACGTGCGGGTTTGTAGGGTAATTGGTTTCTGAAAATTGCCCCTAGTGTGTAGGGAGTGGATGTGAAAGTGGTATAACATAGAATTAAATTATAAATTGTCCCTCGTGTATAGGATAATGCTAGTGTACGTGGTGATTGCTGGTCAGCGTGGACTCGGTGGGCCAAAGGGCTTGTTTCCATGCTGTACCTCCAAACTAAACTAAACTAGTCTAAACTAAGCCAGTGTACACTGATTATTGGTCAGCACTGACTAGGTGGGCCGAAGGGCCAGTTTCTATGCTGTAGCTCTAAACAGAACTACGATATGTATGCCTTGTGCAGTGGGAGAATTTGAGAGCAGCCAGTGGCGTGTAGAGAAGTATGCAGCGGGTCACTGGTGGTGCGACTGACCGACTGCTGAAGTTTCCCAAGCACGTCTGAAGTTACGGATCAGATGCAGCTAAACCTGGCACTTCAGACAAAACGCAGCTCGCAGCTCCCCCACCCGTAGGGCTCCTAAACCTGGCAAAATAAAAGTCTCAGGGAAAACCTGCATAGCCACTTCGAACGTGTCCAGTCCACACCCACTTCCTCCGAATTCGGGGGAAAAAAACACTTCAAAGACAACGCAAGATTAAAACGGCATGTCTGCCAGACGTTCCATTTCGGGAACACACAGTATATTGAGGAGAAAATTCTGCAAATGTAGGAAAAAAAAGCTTTGGATTCACATGCTAAAATAAAGAAATTCTTACTGCATTTGAAACTAATTGGCACTTTGTTCCATTGTCACATTTATATATTAAAAAATCATTTTAAGTTTATTAATTTAGTGGTTCTTGGGCATGGCAAACTAAACAGCGTTCAATTTTCATCCTCAATTTCCCTCGCACATTTGCTGGTGTGTCACCTCTTGAATCACCATAGACTTTAATTTAGTTTAAAGATACAGCATGGAAACAGGCCCTTCAGCCCACTGAGTCCATGCTGGCCATCGACCACTGTTCACAATAGGGCAATTCTGCAGCATCACTAGGGCAATTTTACAGACACCGATTAACCTGCAAAACCCACATGTCTTTGGGATGTGTGAGGAAACTGGAGCACCTGGAGAAAACCCACACAATCACAGGGAGATCATGCAAACTCCACACATACAGCAACTGTGGGCGGCACAGCGGTAGAGTTGCTGCCTTACTGTGCTTGCAGCACCAGAGACGGGGGTTAGATCCCGATTGCGGGTGCTATCTGTATGGAGTTTGTACGTTCTCCCCGTGACCCTGTGGGATTTCTGCCGAGATCTTCGGTTTCGTCCCACACATCAAAGACGTACAGGTTTTTAGGTTAAATGGCTTGGGTTGGTGTAAGTGTGAATTGACCCTAGTGTGTGTAGGAGTGTGTTAATGTGCGGGGATCGCTGGTCGGCGCGTGGTGGGCCAAAGGGCCTGTTTCCGTGCTGTATCTCTAAACTAAACTAAGCGTGGACACTGTATGGCAGCAACTCTACCAGTGGTCTGGTAACTAGATACTGTATATACATAATACTCCAAATGTGGCCTGAAATGTTATACAGTTGCAACATCATTTGACAACCTTTATATTCAATGCCCCAACTGATGAAGGCAAGCCTGCCATAGGGCTTCTGTACCACCCTATTCACTTGTATTGCTACTTTCATGGAGTCTTGTTCCTGTACATCAATATCCCCCTGTATTTCAATACTCCTAAAGTGCGGCACGGTGGCGCAGCGGTAGAGCTACAGCCTTACAGTGCCAGAGACCCGGCTTTGATCCCGACTACGGGTGCTTGTCTGTTCGGAGTTCGTACGATGTCCTCGTGACCTGCGTGAGTTTTCACCGAGAACTTCGGCTTCCTCCCACACTCCAAAGGCGTACAGGTTTGTAGGTTAATTGCCTTGGTATAAATGTATAAATCTAAAATTGTCCCTAGTGTGTGTAGGATAGTGTTAATGTGCAGGGATCGCCGGTCGGTGTGGAATCGGTGGGCCGAAGGGCCTGTTTCCCCGCTGTATCTCGAAACTAAACTAAAGGTCCTGCCGTTTAATGTATCATTGCCTTTTGCATTTGACCTTCCAAATGCACCAGCTCACACAGTGACGCAACTGCAGTGCCGCTGTCTGACAGCACCAGACACCCAGGTTCAATCCTGACCTCAGAAGCTATATGTGTGGAGTTTGCATGTTCTCCCTGTGACTCTGGGTGCTCGAGTTTCCTCCTACAGCTCAAAGACGTGTGGGTGTGAAGGTTAATTGGCCTTTGTATATTCCCGAGAGAGAGAGAGAGAGAGAGAGAGAGAGTGGATGAGAAAGTGGGATAACATTGAACAAGTATGAACGGGTGATCAATAGTTAGCATTGGTTGGCCGTAGGGGGCTTTCCATGCTTTATCTTTCAAATTCAATGTACATTTCCCATTCAGAAATTATTTTGGGGAACAATTTAGATTGGGCTGGTACGTTGTTACAAACTACAATTAGCAACATTTGTTTTACACAGAGGGTGGTGAGTGCCTGGAACGCACTGCCAGGGGTGGTGGTTGAGGCAGATACAATAGTGGAGTTTATATAGGCACATGGATATACAGGGAATGGAGGGACATGGATCACGTCCAGGCAGATGAGATTAGATGATCTTGGTATCATATTTAACACAGACATTTTGGGCCGAAGGGCCTGTTCCTGTTCTATGTATATGTTCCATGTATCATCCAGTATAGGGTGCAATCTATGACCAACTTCTTGGTCAATTCTTGGCCAACAATGACAAAGTCTTTGGTCACAAGGTTCTCTCAAAACATATTCTATGTTTACATAAATCAACCTGTGCTCAGGTTTCAGAAATCCCAGGAAGATACAAATAGATCTGAACACATTCCGTACCCAAACCGGCTGGAAATTTGCCTGGACACTACACAGATGCCGTCGTCCACTGCAGTAATGCTGCTGGGCATGGATGACCACCCTGAGAGCATGAAATATCCTTGCCCTGCCCATGGCGATCAGGAGACATGAGTGTGAAGGAGGGTCCTGACCTGAAACGTCACCAATCCATGTTACCCAGAGATGCTGCCTGACCCTCTATGAATTACTCCACTAAACCAGCATCTGCAGTTCCTAGTTTCTACAGATGGAGATCAGGATAGACACAAAATGCTGGAGCAACTCTGTGGGACAGGCAGCACCTTAGGAGAGAAGGAATGGGTGACGTTTCGGGTCGAGACCCTTCTTCAGACCTTCAGTTCAGGACAGCACGGGAGTTCAGATCAGGACTTCACTTCAGATCTTAAAAATCTGACTTCAACAGAGTTTAACTTAGATACAGCATGGAAACAGGCCCTTCGGCCTACCGAAGTCAGGCTGACCAGAGATCCCCGCACACTAACACTACGCACATGAGGGACAATTTACAATTTTAGCAAACCAATTAGCCTACAAACCTGTACGTCTTTGAAGTGTGGGAGGAAACCGGAGATCCCGGCGAAAACGTCACGGGGAGAACATACAAAGTCCGTACAGACAGCGCCCGTAGTCAGGATCGAACCCGGCCCTCTGGCGCTGTAAGGCAGCAACTCTACCGCTGCACCACTGTGCCACCTTACATTCTGAAAGAAAAAGATGCCAGCATGAGATATTAATGTGTTTCTCTTTCCATAAATGCTGGCTGATTTGCTGAGTGTTCTCAGTACTTTCCATTTAAGTCATATTGAAACATTGGCTTTGCAGTGTTAAGGAAACTACTGGGTTTAAGCATTGCAGTTTGATGATAGCTTCGCTGGCAGCTCTCTTGCCTCATGCCAAAGCTTTGTGGGATCAAATCCCACTCCAGTCCACGAAGAGCTAGGATGACACCCAATGCCGAGATCACCCAATAACATCAAAGTCCCACGTCACCGTTGCCACGTTCTCATTCACTCCTACCATCAGGAGGAAGGAACAGGAGCCAGAAAGTCATGACCTGAAAGCCAAGAACAGCTTCTTCCTAACAACCATCAGGCTCTTGAGCACTGCACAACACTAACTTCAATCATGAACTTCTAGACTGTCCTTGATTGCACTTAACACCTCTGTTTTTCTGCACTAGCATTGTGATTATTAAATTGTTGATCTTTTAGTTTATTAAATATTATCTGTGTGGTTTGTGTTTACTGGCCTCTTATGCTGGTGCAGTGATAATTTCATGTTTCGTCGTCAGTAGACATGAGAATTAAACACACTTAGTGCTTGCAACACTAAGAGAGAAGATAGACACAAAAAGCTGGAGTAACTCAGCGGGACAGGCAGCATCTCTGGAGAGAAGGAATGGGTGATGTTTCGGTCCAAGTCCCTTCTTCAGAGGACTGCACTGTCAGAGATGCCATTTCTCAGATGAGCTGCTGAAACAAGTCCCAGTTTGCTCTCTCGGTAGGATGTAATAGTACTGCTTGAGACAGCAGGTGAGTGATCACTAGGGTCCAGGTAGTGCTACAACATGCAGCAGGGCTAAGATTTGGCATGGCACAGGTCATAGACCCGCTGCCTCACAACTCCAGTGATCCAGGTTCAATCCTGATCTCCGGTGCTGTAGGTGTGCAGTTTTTACGTTCTCCCTGTAGCCGCATGGGTCTTCTCTGGATGTTCCCCTGGATTTCTCCCACATCCCAGACGTGTGGGTTGGTAGTTTTGTTTTTATCGCCATGTGTAGCGAGGTACAGTGAAAAGCGTTAGTTTGCAAGCTGACCAGTCAAAGAAGAGATTAGACATGATTACAATCAAACCGTCCACAATATATAGAATAACTCTACACTGTAAATGCTGACCAGCGATGCAGGTCCATGCTGACCAGCGATGAAGGTCCATGCTGACCAGCGATGCAGGTCCATGCTGACCAGCGATGAAGGTCCATGCTGACCAGTGATCTTCCGTGCACTAGTTCTATCTTACGTACTGAGAACAATTTACAGAAGCCATTTAACCTACAAACCCATATGTCTTTGGAATGTGGGAGGGAACTAGAGCACCCGGAGAAAACCCACATGGTCACAGGAAGGACGTTCAAACTCCTTAGTCAGGATGGAACCTGGGTCTCTGGTGCTGCTATGCAGCAACTCTACCACTGTGCCGCCCTTGTGGGTAAAACAAAGTGAGATTTAGTGCAAATGGATGCTTAAAAGTCATGACAATGACTATGATTCATAAAAATTGCCGACCACAAAGCACGTATTATCTGTTCACGACTCCATTAGTTGCAATGGGATCTGGTACGTATAAATTAACTTGCATTTCCTACTTCACAGCAGAAGGCCAACACTCAAATATCAATGACTATGAAATGCCTTGGGACATCCTGGCAGGGATGATGCTATATAAATACCAGCCTCTCAGCAGCAACCCTGTGGCGTAACTGTATCCACAGTGGCACCAATGAAATAATCTCCATCTTGTCAATAGATTTTTGTTTTCTGAACAGCCAGTCTTTCTTGTTTCGGGAGGGAGTAACTATGTAATGAAGAAAGAATTTGAATACATTCGGCACCTTTCCCCATGGCCCAAATGTTTTATAGCCAGAGGTTTTTTTACGGGGTAGTCACTGGAAAAGTAACGGCACATGTGGCACATTTAATAAAGCTTTTTTATTTTTAAATTATAAATGTTAAAAGGCAGGGATAGAGTGGATGTGGAGAGGATGTTTCCACTAGTGGGAGAGTCCAGGACCAGAGGGCACAGCCTCAGATTAAAAGATGTACCTTTAGGAAGGAGATGAGGAGGAGTTTCTTTAGTGGTGGTGAATCTGTGCAATTCATTGCCACAGACGGCTGCGGAGGCCAAGTCAATAGATATCTATGGCAGAGATTGATAGATTCTTGATTAGCATGGGTGTTGGGTATTATGGGGAGAGGGCAGGAGAAAGGGGTTGAGAAGGAAAGATAGATAGATCCGGCATGATTGAATGGCGGAGTAGACTTGATGGGCCGAACGGCCTAACTCTGGTCCCAGAACTTATGAGCTTATGAAAAGCAAAGTCCTGCAGACTGGTGCCTCTTTAAATGAAAAAAAATAAACTCCCCATTTGTGCAACTCATCCAAGAAGCACCGGAAAAGCTTGGTGCCAAGTCCGAGTCTCGGCCAACTTTTGTTGATCTAAGACAGGGAGGGAAATGCTGAAACAGAGCCCAGCACGAGGGAGGAACCAGGTGCGGCTCCCAGCTCCGACTGCGGTCCAATGTTCCCTCGTGGAAAACGAATGTCGAGAGAAAGCGGGAATTGAATGTTAAAAATAAATAGCTTGGCTTGAGTTTGAGGGGGTGGGGGGGGGGGGTGGAGAGTGAAGTTTACTGGAACCAGCAGGGGTCATCATCTCATTTGCAATAGTCAGTGCCTTCAGGGGGAAAGGGGGAGGTGGGGATGGTTTTGCAACATGAAATATCTGTTGAGTTAAAGTTCAGGGTGTTGAAATATATGTTCCATCGACGTGCAAAAACAAAACAGGCTGCGTTGGTGTGGGGTGCTCTTGCTGCGGCCAGGCAGAGAGGAGGGGGCGGACGGGAGAGACTCAAGTCATTTCCAAACGACTGCGGGTCTCAAGATATTGGCCGCCCCCTCAACACCCAATGACGCAGACCCTGCCCGGGGGAGGGTGGCCATGGTTTCCGGCAGCACCTCACCACACAGGGGGGAAAAATACCCCCTCGCTGTTTGAAATCTAAAAACGAGAACTATTGTATACACACACACACGCAAACGTGAAGCAACAATGAAACACCAACCCCCGCAATACAGCAGATACAGAATTTCCCTTTTGAAACCAAAGTCATTGTGCAGATCAGAGTGTTGTTTCCAATTTTAACCTGTGTGTGCTAACACCAACCTAACCCCAATGAACCAGTCCTGAAATGTCGTCTGCCCATTTCCCTCCACAGACGCTGCCTGACCCACTGACTTCCTCCGACACTCGGGTGTTTTGTTAAAGATTCCAGCCCGCAGGCTCTTGTGTCACCAATCCAACTTTCTCAATGTTTAAAATCACTGTCAGAGCTTTCTGGCTGAAGTATAATGGTATATTCTTTAAAGGGGAAAGCCTGTTTTCAAATTGATCTTCTAATTGTGCAAAATTAAGTTGCATGCTCAAAACTTCATAAACATACTTTGCTTCAGGATGCATTTTCAAAGGGAAATATTAGATAAAACTAAGAACACTTGTAACTGCAGATGCTGATCTACAAAAAGAGACAAAGTGCTGGAGTAACTTAATGGGTCAGGCAGCTTCTCTTCTCTGGAGAAGATTGATAGGTAGTAATAGGGACGACAGATGGCACAATGGGCTAAGTGTTCGGCTGGTGACCGGAAGGTGGCCGGTTCGAATCCCGCTTGGAGTGCATACTGTCGTTGTGTCCTTGGGCAAGACACTTCACCCACCTTTGCCTGTGTGTGAATGTGTGTGAATGTGTGTGAGTGATTGGTGGTGGCCGGAGGGGCCGTAGGCGCAGATTGGCAGCCACGCTTCCGTCAGTCTGCCCCAGGGCAGCTGTGGCTACAGAAGTAGCTTACCACCACCGAGTGTGACTGAGGAGTGAATGAATAATGCGATGTAAAGCGCCTTGAGTATTAGAAAGGCGCTATATAAATCCCATCAATTATTATTATTATTATTAATATTATTTCAAGGGGAAACAGGATTAAAACATTTTTTTTCAATAAACTGAAGATGGGTCCTGACCTGAAAGGTCACCTATCCATGTCAGGTACATGTCACTTGGATAGGATAGGTTTGGAGGGATATGGATAAAAACGCAGGCAGGTGGGACTAGTGTAGATGGGACACGTTAGTCAGCATGGGCAAGTTGGGCCGAAGGGCCTGTTTCAATGCTCAATTAATCTAGGTTCTTCAGCAATGCTGCCTGACCTGTTAAATTACTCCAGCACTTTGTGCCTTTTTTAAAAAAAATAAACAGCATCTGCAGTTCCCAGTTTCTAGAAATGCTGCCTGACCCTGACCCTGACTCCAGCGTTTTATCTTTTTTTGTAAACCAGCAACTGCAGTTCCTTGTTTCTACACACCTCTAGAAAAGCTGCCTAACCCCGCTGATTTACTCCAGCGCCGTGCCTTTTTCTCATATTTGGGTAAAACTATTTGGTATTGAAAATTGCAGCATTTAAAAAAAATCTGACCTTCAAAAGAGTTCTGGGGTTTTCGTAATGAGAGGGGGGGGGGGGGGCGCGGGGTGAATTGATATTAGTTTCCTGCCCTAGGTGTACGGCAGTCGAGAGAATTATTGCCTTGAGAAGGGAAAAATGAGATTAGCACGCTGGCCCGAGGGGGAGAGAGTGCCGGCTGGATGATTCAGCGGCTGGTGAGAGCGCCGCGGGGCCGCGTAGACGCGGAGACACCGCGAGTGGGAGGACAGGCAGGCGCGGTAGCGGGGCAGTACCGCTCCGCTCCAAGTTTATGAATTAAAAACAGGGGAGGGGGAAGAAAAAAAACGACCTCTCCAAAATGAGCTATGGAGAGAAGGCTATGCTCGTAGAGATAGCATTTAAAATAGCAAATAACTGCAGAAGCTGGCTTATTAGATAAAAGGACTCAAAGTGCTGGAGTAACTCAGCGGGTCAGGCAGCATCTCTGGAGAACATGGATAGGTGGCGGTTCGGGTCGAGACCGTTCTTCGGACACGATTTGGGGGGGGGAGGTCTGAACCGACTTGCTGAGTTTAGTTTAGAGATACAGTGCGAAAAAAATGCCCTTCAGCCCAGAGTCCGCACCGACCAGCGATCCCTGCACGGTAACACAGTCCTACACACACACACTGGCGACAATTTTACATTTTTACCAAGCCAATTAACATACGTCTTTGGAGACCGAAAATCTCGGTGAAAGCCCACACAGGTCACGGGGAGAACGTACAAACTCCGTTTGTTCCAATGGCCTGTGTCCTTTAACAATTAAAATAAATTTGAATTCTGCAGCATCTCTGGAGAACATAGAGAGGTGACTGGACATGGGTCCCGAGACTAAACAAATAGAATCATTTTAATTGGAATGACCACAGGATCAATCATCCAGCAAAGGATTGATTGAGGTCTAACCAGACCGAAATTCAGGATGTGAAATAATTCATCAGAGAAGATAGTCTGAAGAAGGGTCCAGAAACGTCACTTATCCGTGTTCGCCAGAGACGCTGCCTGACCCGCTGTGTTACTCCAGCACTTTGTGTCCATTTGGATAGGTAGATGAATGTGAACAGTTTAGAGAGATATGGACCAAAGGTGGAACTAGTGAATATGGGGCATCTTGGTTGGCATGGACAAGCTGGGCCGAAGGGCCTGTTTCCATGCAGTATGGCTCTACGAGGAAGTTCTCTGGTCCTGATCACTGCACGGGCTCAGATCAGGTTCCCCAGAGAGAGGTTCTCCTTCATGTTAAAGTCCTTCAATGCCACAACACCAGATCACCAGTGAAAGTCCAAGCACGTTTCTGACGCACCACCCTCAGTGGAGACTGATACCACAGTGGTGTTTAAGAGCCGTTTAGATAGGCACATGGATATGGGTAAGGAGGAGGAGAACTTCTTCTGGATCCGAAGAAGGGTCTCGATCCGAAGCGTCACATATTCCTTCTCTCCAGAGATGCTGCCTGTCCCGCTGAGTTGCTCCAGCATTTTGTGTCTGCATGGATATGGGTATTGGATTAAGTGCAGGCAGAGGGGAATAGTTTAATTTGGCATCATGTTTAGAAAGGAATTGCACATGTAAGTTTACACGGAAGATAGACACAAAAAAGATGTAGTCAGGTAGCATCTCTGGAGAAAGGGGTGTGTGATGGTTCGGGTCGAGATCCTTCGCTCTGTAGAAGGGTCTCAACTCGAAATGCCACCTATTTCTTTTCTCCAGAGATGCTGCCTGACCCGCTGAGCTACTCCAGTTGTATGTCCTCCTTAGCATGTGCTCGGTGCAGAGATTGTGGGCCGAAGGGCCTGTTCCTGTGTTGGTCTATACAGGAAGGAACTGCAGATGGTGGTTTAAACCGAAGATAGACACAAAATGCTGGAGTAACTCAGCGGGACAGGCAGCATCTCCGGAGAGAAGGAATGGGTGACGTTTTCCCCATTCCTTCTCTCCGGAGATGCTGCCTGTCCCGCGGAGTTACTCCAGCATTTTGTGTTATATCTTCTGTGTTGCTCTGTGTTCAATCCCCGCACACTGTTAGTAAAACCAGTGTCAGCGTGCCGAGCGAGGGCTATTCGCCCTGTTGTAACCGCCCACTCCAGCCCCGGTGCCTGTTCACGGCGAGCCTTGATCGGCACACATTAATTAGACAGCGGGCCGCCGCCGCCAGCCCCCGGGTCTCCGGCACACTTATTCCACTTCCAAAATGAAACTCCGTTTGTTTTGATCTAAAGAATGGAACCGTTCTGCCCCCGCACACCTACACTCTGTGCGAGCTGACCAAAAAAAAAACTACAGTGTAACTTGCACCAGACTTATTAATTGCATTTTTTTAAATAGTTCCTCCCCACCACAATAAGAAACTAAATAATGTAAGCAGTTGCGGGAGGAGGAGGAGGAGGAGACACGTCAGCACTCTCGAACAAAATATCTCCACTTACCATGGATGGAAATGTCTGTCATACTTTCATTTCTTCCCCCATTAATAAGCCCCCTGTTACTTGGTTTACTGATCAAGCCACGGCGCTGCCCGTTCGCGGTCTCCCCGCCACGACGCTGCAGTAACTTAAAGGGACATTTCCCCTGGAGTTGCTGGGAAGTCAGACCATTGTGTAGTAACGGGAATAACACTTATAAAAGACCACAGACCCCCCCATTTCTCCCTATGTGTAGCGGTTGGTATTCCCTGCAGTGAGTGACCCTCAACACTTAATGGTGGCAGAATGAGAGGATCGCATTCCTGTGGCGATCTACCCCACCTCCTGATATCCAGTCGCCCCTTACAGGCAATCTCCTGGTGTGTGTTCCTGCTCACAGCCAAGTGGTGATGATTAGATGATAGGGTCATGGGTTAGCATGGAAACAGGCCCTTCAGCCCAACTAGGTCCATGCCAGCCCAAGATGTCCCATCAAAGCTACAAACCTTCATAGAACAAGTGTTCCCACTCACATCCAAGTGATGATAATTAGATGATAGGGTCATGCCCGATCTGTCCTCATATAGCCCAAATCGCTCCGAATCTTCCCTATCCATGTGCCTCTCCAAATCTCTTTTAAACATTGTTATTGTTCCTGCCTAAAGCACTTTGGCAGAAACTGGGACAATTGATGCAAGAAACTGAAAGATGTTCACAAAATCAATTACTACTTCCAGGATCATCTTTGGGGCAGTACTGCAAACTCGCGGGTTTGTAGGTCAATTGGCCTCTGTAAATTGCCCGTAGGCAATTTACATTGGCTCTGACCTCCCTACCATCGAGGGGATCTATTGCAGTCGCTGCCTCAAAAAGAGTGCCAGCATCATCAAGGACCCACACCATCCTGGCCACACACTCATCTCTCCATTGCCATCAGGTAGAAGGTACAGGAGCCTGAAATCTGCAACAGCCAGGTTCAGGAACAGCTACTTCCCCACAGCCATCAGACTATTAAACACAACTTCAAACAAACTCTGAACGATAACAGCCTATTGCACTGTATTTGTTTATTTGTGTGTGTATATATATATTCTATGGTATATAGACACACTGATCTGATCAGTATTTATGCGTACAATATTCTGTTGTGTTGCAGCAAGCAAGAATGTCATTGTCCTATGTGGGACACATGACAATAAACTTTCTTGACACTTGACTAGTGTGTAGGGAGTGGATGAGAAAGTGGAATAACATAGAAATAGTGTGAGCGGGTGATCGATAGTCAATGCGGATTCAGTGGGCCGCAGGGCCTGTTTTCACGGTGCATTTTTTGTTTTAGAGATACAACATGAATGTAGAAACCTCTCGGCCCACCGAGTCCGCGCTGACCTGCAATCACCCATACACTAGTTCTATCCTATACAATAGGGACAATTTACAGAAGCCAATTAACCTACAAACCATTGCACCCGTAGAAAACCCACACGGGCGAAAGGAGAATTTGCAAACTCCACACAGACAGCATCCGTAGTCAAGATCGAACCTGGGTCTCTGGCACTGTGTGGCAGCAACTCTACTGTTGCGCCACTCTGCAACCTCTGTATCTTTAAACTAAACCTTCCCTACTGTGGGTTGAGCCTGAGAATAATGTGGTATTGTTAACTGCGAGCCAGCAGGACTGAAGGTTATTGTTGGCTCAAGTCCAAGGAATTGGCAGAATCCAGATTGAGGAAGCTCTGCACTGTAGGAGGTGCCGGCTACTGAACGAGAGAATAAACCAAGGCCTTGTCCACTCGCAAGTGGATGTAGAGGTTTGCAAGCTAGGTCTCCCAGGATGCCAGCGAGTGCACATTCTTCACAACATGGTCAGTAAACCATTATTTGCGCATTAATTATTTTGCATCATTATACTTGAAAACATGAAGCATTTACAGATAACCAGAAAAAAAATTATTAAATGCAAACATGAAAGCTTGCTGTGGCAACTGCTCTGCCCAAACCAGAAGAAACTGCTGAGAATTGTAAACGCAGTCAAGTCCACCTTGCAAAACCAGTCTTCCCTCCCCCTTCCCATCCACACCTCATGGCTGGCACAGTGGCATAGGGATAGAGTTGCTGCCTTACAGCACTAGTGACCTGGGTTCGATGCTGACTACAGGCATTGTCTGTATGGAGTTCGTACGTTCTCCCTGTGATCTGCGTGGGTTTTTTCTGTGATCTCCGGTTTCCTCCCACACTCCAAAGACATACAGGTTTGTAGGATAATAGCCTTCGTATAAATGTAAATTGTTCCCAGTGTGTGTGTAGGATAGTGTTAGTGCGGGGATCACTAGTCGGCATGGACTCGGTGGGCCGAAGGACTTGTTTCCATGCTGTATCTCTAAACTAAACTAAACTTCACGCTGCCTTGGGAAGGCAGCATTCTCCCTTCTCCTATTGCACTGAAGAGCTTGAAACCAGATTCGGGTACAGCTTCTTCCCCTCTGTTATCATACTCTTGAATTGACTTCTCATATGCTAAGGTTGTATACACGATCTTCCAATCTACCTCGCTGCGCCCCTGGCACTTTTTTTTATTTTAAACCTTCACTTTCTCTGTCGCTGTAATACCATACTCAGCATTCAGTTTTTATTTACTCTTTTGCATTGCCTGTTGTGGCCATGTATGGTATGATCTACCAGGACAGCACACAAAACAAATATGTTCACTATATACAGGCATGACAGTAATAAACCAATACCAATATCAAAATCAAGTCTTTCCTTTTCAATGGAACACAAGAGGTTATTTATGGAAACAAGTGGAAGTTATTTTTAAGAAGGAACTGCAGATGCAGGAAAATTGAAGGTAGACAAAAGTGCTGGAGACCCTTTGGATTTCGGCCTGAAACGTCGCCTATTTCCTTCGCTCCATAGATGCTGCTGCACCCGCTGAGTTTCTCCAGCACTTTTGTCTACCTTGGAAGTTATTTTTCTTCCCCATTGTCATGTTATATAATGAGCTCACAAGCAAAGACCATTGAGTTACCAATCAGGATGCATGAATGGATCTTTAATTCTGACTCCTTATGGAAGGCTGACTCTCTGCTGAAAGTGCGTGAGAGAGTCCGGAATGAAGGCGAGGAGCCAGGCAAATTCCGTAAAGGCTTTAATGAGCACAGCACACTACTCTCCGCTTCAGTGAGAGACTGAAGACTGGTCTCGCGCCAAAAATCCCTGCTCTTATCTTCACGGCTGGGAGCCGCCCCCCGGACCTGTCCGTGAAGTGGCGAGGGGGATGAACCAGGGAGTGGCCTACTCCCCAGGAACCGCCACAACCTCAAATATACACGTGAAAGTGAAGCCACAGCTAAGGGATTGCCAAACTGTGGGGCAACCAGTCTATATATATATATACCAGTGTATATATTTATATAATGGTATATGGACACACTGATCTCTTCTGTAGTCATGCCTACTATGTTCTGTTGTGCTGAAGCAAAGCAAGAATTTAATTGTCCTATCAGGGACACATGACAATAAACTCTCTTGAATCTTGAATCTCTTGAATCTATCTGGTATCCCTTCCTTTAGAAACAAATTATATTCCATGAGGAAAACCACATAGTTCATCGCATAACAGAAGATATAGGACATGGAACAATACAGCACAGGAACAGGCCCTTCATCCCACAAAGTCCATGCCGAACATGATGCCAGGTTAAACTAATCGCCTCTGTCTGCATGTGATCCACATCCGTCCACTCCCTGCATATCCATGTACATATCTAAAAGCCTGTTAAATGCCGCTAGTCTACCGGCCCTCACCACCACCCCTGGCAGCACGTTCCAGGCACCCTGCAAAAAAAACTTGCCCCACACATCTCCTGTCAATGTTGCCCCTCTCATCTTAAACATATGCCCTCCAGTCCTTGACATCTCCACTCTGCTGAGGCTGAAGGAGACAACTGATATAAATATGTACAATTATGAGAGGTAGAGATAGGGTAGATAGAACCTTTTTCTCAAGGAGGAAATGTCAAAGGCTAGAGGGCATTGCTGGAAGGTGAGAGAGGTGAAGTTTAAAGGAGACGTGCGTGGCATAGTATTTTTTTTACACAGTGAGAGATGGAATGCACCTCCAGGGGTGGTGGTGAAAGGGTAATGGGATTGAAGAGAAGCTTAGAGAGCTACGTGGATATGCAGGGAATGGAGGGATATGGATCACATGCAAGGAGAGGCGGTTAGTTTAACTTGGCATCACGTTTGGCAAAGACCATTGTGGCCTGAAGCATCTGTTCCTGTGCTGGCAGCATTGTTCTATTGGGCCAGGCAGCCTCGGGAGTAAACGAATGGGTGACATTTCGGGTTAAGACCCTTGACGAAGGCTGAAAGGCCTCGACCCAAAACGTCACCTATTCCATTATTCTAGAGATGCTGACGGGCCCGTTGAGTTACTCCAGCATTTTGGGTCTATCTTCGGTGTAAATCAGCATCTGCAGTTCATTCTTACACACTGCATTGTGCTATTTTCTACATCAGATATGATCGCGGTGTGAGGTATGCCCCTGTCCCACTTAGGAAACCTCCACGAAAACCTCTGGAGACTTTGCGCCCCACCCAAGGTTTCCGTGCGGTTCCCGGAGGTTGCCGGAGGTAGCAGAAGCAGGTAGGGAGATTGACAAAAACCTCTGGGAACCTCCGGGAACCGCACGGAAACCTTGGGTGGGGCGCTAATTCTCCAGAGGTTTCCGTTCAGGTTTCCTAAGTGGGACAGGGAAATTTAGGGGCTTTTAGATAGGTACATGGATGTGTTTGGATGACATTCAGGCAAAGGGTATTAGTTGAACTTGTTGGGCACGGACATTGTGGGCCATAGAGACCTGTCCCTTGTTGTATTGTTCTATGTTCTATGTGATTATTCTTGTCAGTGGCTGAAGTTAAACAACAGCAATGTGTCACAATCATGCTACCTGATGTGCCAATGTGATCAGAAGGTGCCAGCTTTGATTACTCGGTGCTCGGCACCTGGGATCCATGGAGAGCAATGCTTCTTTGTTAGCATTATCCTGGGAGCATGCAGGTTTCGAGTGAGAATAAGAGAGGACTGAGATCTCTCTGCAATTCAAAACTGGGCAATGTAAAATGAGGCAAATTGGACATGAATTCTGATTGTGCAACAATCTAGCAACAAGTGGGATCTTCAGCAATATATAAAGTGCTCAGCGAGTCAGACAGCATCTATGGAAGGAAATGGACAGATGACGTTTTGGATCGGGACCCTCCTTCAGTCTGATGGGATTAATAGACAATAGACAATAGGTGCAGGAGTAGGCCATTCGGCTCTTCGAGCCAGCACCGCCATTCAATGTGAGCAAGGCTCATCATCCCCAATCAGTACCCCGTTCCTGCCTTCTAGGCTGGAAGTGAAAAGAAGACCACAGGGTTTCGGGTAGGGAGAGAAGAGGCGTGAAAGGTAAAGTCGGAGGAGGGGATGCGGGTGGAACGAGCACAGGAGGACAGAGAAGTACGAGATACAAGGGAAATGTGAGACTCGGGGGTGTGAGATGAAAGGATGAAGGAGGGGAGAAGGGCGAGCAGGGTGGTGGGAGGCGGAGGGAGAAATGCGTGCGTGCATTGGATTGGGGTGGGATGCACGGGTCAAGAGGCAAGGTAGGACTGCAGAAGAGTCAACTGGGGAAAGCAAATCATTTGTTGACTTATTTTAAGTGTGTAATGTGCAACCTCGAGTGCTGTAGAGATGGTACAATAGGCTCAGTCGTGCAACCAGCACTTGCTTCAGTAATTACCCAAATATGCCATGTACAATAATCCATAACAAAGACAGTCTTCCACCACATTCTAGCATAGAAGAAATAAGTGGACATTAACATCATCTAGTTTCCTCTTTATGTGCTGATCATTGTGTGGGCCATTCTAGTGCAACTGAAGATAATTTCTCATTATAAGCTTATGTTGTGGTAACACAGCTAAAAGGATTTGACTGATATCTACATACCTGCAGGCGTACAGAAGCAATACAATTAAACCACTTTTTTAAAAACGACAGATGAATGAATATCCGGTGTCATAGAAGACAATATCTGTATTGAAAAGATCTTAAATACACGAAGAACCCTTTAAAAGAATCCAAGCAAATGGGCGGGAGGCCACTATGGCGCAGTGGTAGAGTTGCTGCCTTACAGCGCTTGCAGCTTCCGGCTTCGAGACCTGGTTTTGATCCTGATGATGGGAGCTGTCTGCACTGAGTTTGTTCGTTCTCCCCGTGACCGCGTGGGTTGTCTCCCGAGTTCTTCGGTTTCGTCTCACACTCCAAAGATGTACAGGTTTGTAGGTTAATTGGCTTGGTGTATGTGTAAATTGCCACTAGTGTGTGTAGGATAGAGTTAATGTGCAGGGATCGCTGGTCGGTGCGGACTCAGTGGGCCGAAGGGCCTGTTTCTGCTCTGTATCTCTAAACTAAACTAAACGATCAGAGCAACCGATCAACTGCCCTCTTGTTCTAGTGGAGACAGAAGGAACTGCAGATGCTGGAATCTTGAGTAAAACACAAAGTGCTGGAGGAACTTAGCAAAGGTAGACAAAAATGCTGGAGAAACTCAGCAGGTGAGGCAGCATCTTTGGAGCAAAGGAATGGGTGACGTTTTGGGTTGAGACCCTTCTTCAGACCCTACTTTGAAGAAGTTCTCCTCCTCTCTCCGAAGACATAGCTCCTCACGGAGGAACGTAGCATGTCAGGCAGCACCTGTGGAGGAAATGGACAGGTGACTGGTGACGTTTTGGGTCAGGACCCTTCTTCAGACTTTTGCCTGCCCATTACCTCCACAAATGCTGCCTGACCTGCTCAGTTCCTCCGGCAGGCTGTGCTTTAACCTTGTTCGAGTGTTTACACTGATCCTAAGGCACCGCCTGATGAAGGATAGGGAATTTCATCCTGTGCCCTCGTTAGTGTTCCTCAACCAAGATTACTCACGGACGTTTATGACACAATTAGATGATCATTCATCACACTGCTGTTTGTGAGACTTGGATATGCACAATATAGCTGCCACATTTCCTCCAAAGAATGCCTCGGAAGCCATTCACCACCCTTAATGTACACGGAATGTGAAATACTCTACATCAGTCTGAAGAACGGACCAGTCCTGAAACGTCACCTATCCCTGTCCTCCAGAGGTGCTGCCAGGCCCACTTTGTGCTCTGCTCAGGATTCCAGCATCCTTGCGCCTTCATCAATCCCTTCTTTTTATTTATTGCGATGAAGATTAAAAAATTGCTTTGTAAAGATGTGACTGAACCTCTACTCATATCTACCCTGTTGATCACGTCATTGTAAACTCTTCCATCATTCTGCTCTTAATCTGTCGCTTTAATGAAAAATATCCAATATTTCAAACCTTTGATTGTATTTCTATTCCAACCTCCATCCCAGAGAACTGCAACACAGAGATCTGCCTTCCTAATTCCTCAACACCATTCCTGTAGTACGGTGCGTGCAGTACTCCAGAAGATCTCATTAAGGCATTATACAGGCTCATCATTTACCACAGGGTTCCATATTCTGCCCTTCTAATGGCAACACCTCGGATTTCCATCAGCCTCTTGACAGCTTTATCAACCAGAGGTGCTGCTTCCAATGGAGACACAAGAGACTTGCAGATGCTGGAACCTTGAATAAAATACTAACACTTTGAAGATGGGTCCAGACCCGAAATATTATGTCCATTTCCTTGCACAGATGCCGGGATCCTCAAGCAGTGTGATTGAGCTACAAACCCCTACTCACAACTCGCACTGCCCTTGCATAGCACGGATTACCCAGACACGTAGCTTTCCTCACATTATTCCCTTTATCATGTATTTGTATACTGTAGATGGCTCGATTGCAATCATGTATTGAGTTTCTCATGACTGGATAGCACGCAATAAAAGCTTTTCACTGTACCTCAGTACACGTGACAATAAACTAAACTAATTCCACTCTTTGTTTAAATACATCCATCACCTTGCACACACTGGCATTAACTTCCTTATCTCTTCTGCAGCCTTCTCCATGTCAATAGTCATTCACAACTTCCTTTTATATTTTGACTGATTAATTTGATGTTATCACCGATTAAGTTTCATATCACTCCACCAAGCCTCCATCCACATCAGTCATCTTGCAGAGAAGATGCAGCACAGAACCAGGCTGAGGATCTGTGAGGCCAGCAGAGGTTCTCGCTGCCTCATTGGATCCCTGAGGATCTATCAGAGCAGCACATGGTGTAGGGAAAATATGTTGACACCTGCTCCAATTGGTGCCAGTGCCGAAGGAAGCTTCCAAAGGAGGCTCCGGTAGGATCCAGGGTGGCACAGTGGCACAACTGGCAGAGTTGCTGCCTTACAGCGCCAGACACCCAGCTTTGATCCTGAATACGGGCACTGTCTTTACAGAGTTTGCATATTCTCTCTGTGATCGCTTGGGTTTTCTCCTGGTGCTCCGGTTTCCTCCCACATTCCAAAGATGTACAGATTTGGAGGTTAATTGGCTTCTCTAAGTTGTCCCTCGTGTGTAGGATGTAAAACAGGAGTCACATAGAACTTGTGTACTGTTGATCATTAGTGGGTGCGGACTCAGTGGGCCAGAGGGTCTGTTTCCACGCTGTATCTCATAGAAAAAACTAAAACTGAAGCCAATTCGCATTTCATTCCCTGTAAAATTAGGACCATAAAATAAATTCATTGTTTCTACAATAATGCTTTCCGCTGAGTGAATAGCAAGGCAACAATATTTTATTAAATGATTTACACCTAAGTTGATGGGAAATAGTCATGTCGCAACACGTCAGAGATAAAACTGTAATTATCATCCCACTTACTTCAAGATTGTTGAAAATGATTCCTCTGCTATTTTCTCAAACCAAATGTCACAAGAATGCCAATATTTGGGGGGTGAACTTGCTGTTTTTGCACCTGGATTGGAGGTTTAAATCAAATTCAAAACAGACAGGAAGGAAAATTCCTTTCAGTGCGATCTCTACATATCTCCCCACTGTCAACAACGCTGAAGTCAACCACAGTTCAACTTAAAATTCTGGAAATGTGTTCAATTGGAAGTAAAAATGTTCGATAAGGTGCAAAATGTATTATCTTGTGATAAAGTCACAGTCACGGGAGTTTTTTTTTGTCTGCACCAGCTCTTTATTCTGACAACAACCAGTCAAACTGAACAGTGCCCCCATCATAAATAAAACAAAAAATAGTCTATAATTAATATTTTATGGATTCCCAATTTTGACTCTCCAGATATAACGTCATTTTAGTGAAATATAAATATTGCAGCTGTACGTATACCCATTATTATTCTTAGTTAAGATTTTTCATGATGTTAAATTTAAAATGAATTTCATATAAAAATGAGGAATAATTTGCTCATTAAAAACATTTTATAGGCACACCTCATCAAGGTAAAAATGATCGTTTTATTAATATACTTCTGGGCTTGCTATATACAACCATTTCATGACTAATAAACTTTCTTCACTCCTGGGCTGAATCAATTCAGCCATGGCCATCACTGCTGAAATCTCCTCTCTTGCTCCTCCTAGGGGGCATGGTGAAACAATGATTATGTTATTGGGAGGTAACCCAGGGGGTCCAGTCAACCAACTCTTCGGAGTCACAAGATCTATTCCCACCAAAAGCACTTTTTAAAAAATGCAGCTCAATAAATCTCATAGATCGTAGGGAGGATTTAGTCCATTACAGGCACAGAACTGCCCACCGCCAAATGCATCTAGGCGAGGCTCTGCTTCATGAAGGTGGCATCTATCATCCAGGATCCCCACCATCCAGGCCATGCCCTCTTCTCACTGTCACTATGAGGCAAGAGGCACAGAAACCGGAAACTCCACACCACCAGCTTCTGGAACAGGAACTGATACTTTCCGACAACCATCAGGTTCCTGAAGCGACCTGCACAGACCCCATCCTAGCTCGACAAAATAAACCCCACTGGGTCCACATCGTGCTCTACCATGGACTTTTTATCCCCCCAAGTTATGTTTTGCAATAATGTTTTTTTTTTTTTTAATGCACAGTCTTCTTTATTTGTACTGTCTTGCAGAATTCTGTATATAATTTGTACACAGTTTACATTTTTGCCTGTGTAGCTATGATCCTCTGAAAGCACGATTGTCATCGTATCTGAAACTAACCCACTTGATTGTTAGAAAACCCGTCTAGTTTACCAATGCCCTTATCCTAACCCTCCCAGACTGACCGATATGTGACTCAATGCCCTTTGGCAATGTAATTGCCCTTTGATTGCCCTCTGAAATGGCCCAGTAATCCACGCAGTTCTAGGGCAAATTGGAAAGCGCATGAAACTGCGGCCTTAATAGTGACCTCCTGTAAATGAATTTTTTTTAAGTCCAAAATTCCTGCCACACATATCTTTTACAGCTTTGATATCAATATTTATTGAATTGCTCCCTTCCTCTGGAACCTCAAAATCCTGGAACTCCTTCCTAACTTCAGTCTTTCCTTCCGGCGAATGAAATTCAGACTTTTAAACCAACCGCTAACTTCATCTGCTCACTGCTTCCTGGATATGATACCTCTTTAACCCTTTCCAACCCTGGTCGCTTTGGTACAATGGGTCACAGACCGACACATTTTGTAGATCCTGATCATTGCTGTTGACAACAGTAATTGTTTTAACGATAAATGTGCATAAACTCTAATTTTCCTTTGAAAGAATGGGACACAGAATTTCCTGGAATGTACACCCATTCTAGCCGACTAGACCATGTCGATGTTTGAACTGACTCTGCACAGGTCTCCTCCAATTCCACTTTGAACTCCACCTTTCAGCACATTTCCCCAGCTCTCTGTTAAATGCATCCGAGTTACACTTTTGTTTTATGCTACCAGAACAATTAATACCAGTCATACAACTGCGTTACTCTAAGTGAGTTAAATTGACTTAGGTGTACGTTTTTGGCAGATGTCTATCTCAGGGAAACAGTCTGCACATACTACCATTGGAAATCTCTGCCATAACTCCTCGGGTGCAAAACCTTTATCTACACCCTCTTCTCATTCCATTAAACTCTTCCCGTGCCTCCTGTCATAAAAAATCAGCAGTCCATTTTTTTTTTTTTTAAACTGGCCCTCTACTCCAACTCATCCATGCTGACCAAAATGCCCCATCTAAGCTGGTCCCAATTGAACAATGTTTGGTCTGTATTCTTCCAAACCTTTCTGACCCATGTACCTTTCCAAATGTCTTTTAAATGTTGTTATTGTACCCGCTTCAAGTACCTCTGGCAACCCGTTCCATATACCCATCACCTTCTGAATGAGAAAGTTGCCTCTCAGTTTCCCATTAAATCTTTTCCCACTTGCTGCCAGCAATCCAGAAGATGGGAATAAAACCCCCAAGGATGACAAATGTCACTGCTGTGTTGCCAGTGAGCCTCAGATTAGGTTTTGAGTGGACCCAGTACTCATCTCCATGTGTCCACCATGACTAAGAAACACCCTTCTTCATTTTACAGAAATGTTGATATGTACAAAAAAAATTAGCGATTTCCCCATTTTATACAAATGGACAATGTCAGGAAAATTGGCTTACTTGCAAAACCTATCAGTTCAGGATTCACCAGTTATGCCAGAAGGTTATTTAACAACATACAGAAGACTGCAAAAAAGTTGACTCAATGCTCTCTGAATTCAATTATCCGCCATTCACCATTACTAATTCAGATCCTCCAATTCCTTTTGAAACTCCTGATTGACTCAGTTTCTATTAACCTTAAACACAGCTGATTATTGAGTCTGAAGAAGGATTCTGGCCTGAAATGTTAGCTATTCTTTTTTCTCAGAGATGCTGCCTGACCTGCTGAGTTACTCCAGCACTTTGTGTAGATGATCTTTACCACCATTTACATTTAAAAAAAAGATCCTCGTATACCCACCTGGCTTCTGGCCTTGGCTTTGAAGGACACAAAGTGGTGGAGTAAAAACCCAACGCATAGTTATCAGGCAGGAGAACATGGATAGGTGATGTTTCGGGTTGAATTTTTGTCTTTGAACATGTTTCTTGGTTCTCGAAATATCTTTCCTCTCACTGCAGTCTTGTCCAGCTCTCTCAAATCTCAGCTTAATCTTCTCTGCTCCAACAATCCCTGTTTCTCCATTTTAATTTAGCTGCTGAAACCCAATGATGGTGAAGCCTTGAGAGACAATGTAATATTCTCCAGGTGTTCTCCAAATACAAGTATAAGCCCACTTTGTCACATTAAATATTGGGGCAATGGCTATAATCCAAAAGAAAGCATTTCTTCCTTTGCAAATGATCTACATTAATATTCTTTGACTTGTTTGGAAGGATATTCCACTTGAGTTTAGCAATCAATTTAATGACATTGGAGACATTGAATCTGATGTAGTCAAGTAACAGCAGCAAACCTTCCTGCACTCGAGTGATTTGCCAAAACCAAGCCTTGCTTAACTTTCAAACTTTAAGATTGCACCGTCCCAAATGAAATTCCCCAATGATAATTGGGCAGCCACCAAAATGAAAATCAGCACAAGGATGTTAGATTGTTTAATATCGCACACTGATTTATAAAAATAACATTAAAGAAAATATGACAATAAGGCACAATAAGAAATAGTAGTCAGATGCTGGGTCGAGGAAGTATATCTTCAAATGGATCGGGTGGAGATGGGGAGAGGCTCAGGGAGGGAATGCCATTCAACGTCTATTGATGCTTATCCAGTGACATAGATTCGCCTCTTTCATCTCAAATAAAGTTTAACATTCCACTTTTATAACTGGACACCCCAATTATGGCTTTCCCATTACAGTGCATTCCTCTCTTATGGTTTTTAAAAGACAAGGAACTGCAGACGCTGGACTCTTCAGCAAAACACTAAGTGCTGGAGTACCTCAGCTGGTCCGGCAGCATCGGTGGGTGGAGTGGACAAGAAGGGTTTAGTCTATTATGGTCCAAATGCAGGCGAATATTCCAGATCAATGGGCAAGGTGGACCTAAGGGCCGGTTTCTGTGTTGTACAGTTCTGTGACTCTCTCCTGTCATTCTTATTCAGTGGTGTTTGAAATGAGAACTAATTTATAAAGCAGTTGTCATAAACTCAGGGAGTTTCAAAGGCCATTGTAGACTAATGAATATTTGGGAAGTTGTAATATAGGCAGCACGGTGGCAGAGTTGGTAGAGCTGCTGCAAACAGCACTAGAAACCCTAGTGAGATCCTGACCTGGGGTGCTGCCTGTGTGGAGTTTGCATGTTCTCATGGGTTTTTTTCCCACATCCCAGAGACTTGTGGGTTTGGAGGATAATTGGCCTCTGTAAACTGCCCTTAGTGTGTGGGAAGTGGATGTGAAAGTGGGATAACATGGAACTAGTGTGAATGGGTGATCGATTGTCTGCATGGACTCGGTGGGCCGAATGGCCTGTTTCCATGCTGTACCTTTCAATCAATGGGGAAGGTTAGCCAGTGCATGAGAAGCTTGCATAAACAGCAATTAAATTGTGATTAGATCATCTACCGTATTTAATGATTTGGAGAAGAGAGATGAATTTTGTCCAAATATAAATCTGTGCCAGACTGGGGGAGTACTTAAGTTGCATACTTTTTACAAAAGATCTAGTTTAGGCTTGTCAATTAAAGCATCGCAGATGTCAATTCCTCCCTGTATTGCAGCAATAATTTTTCCCGTTTTATTTGTACAGCTAACGAATTTTGGCTTCTATCCAAAAAAAACTAGTCATTGTTATTATTGTTCGGCCGCCGCCTGCCTGTTAATGCACAGGGTCAAAATGTGCCTGGATTTATCGACAGGTAACAGACGGTCCCGGGGAACCAGCGATTAACTGATTACAGCACAGTGGTGCTGCTGGTAGAGCTGCACAGAGACCCCGGGTTCGATCCTGACCTCGGCTGCTGTCTGTGTGGCATGTGCACGTCCTCCCTGTGACCGTGTGGGTTCCCTCTGGGTGCTCCAGTTTCCTCCCACAACACAAAAGAGTGAAGAAGGGTCTCGACCCCAAAACGTTACCTAATTATTTCCCAAAAGACGTGCAGATTTGTAGGTCAATTTGCCCTCTTGGGGGTTAATCGGGGAGGAGGAGAGAGGAGGGGAGGCAGGGGAGCAGAGGGGGGAGATAGGGGAGAGGGATTGGGGATAGGGGATGGGGAGAGAGGGATAAGAGAGGGGAATGGGATGAGAGGGGAATGGGGGGCAGAGGAGTGGGGGGGGAGATAGAGAGGGAGGGGGAGGGATGGGGAGGAGTGGGGGGTGGGCAAACCCGGGGTAACATGGAACTTGTGGGAACGGTTCGGGGAGCTCGGTGGCCCGAATCTCTGTCTTTAATACGATTCCATGCTGTATCTTTCAAATATACCTCAGGGAGGGAAAGTAAACCAGGAAGAGTGGACGAGCTGACCACACACACCCCCACCCACCCACGCGTGGCTGTAATCAATGGGAGATAAACACATTACTCAAGAGGGAGACACGTTTTAATTAGATGCCGCGCGTCTACCAGACGCTGGGTTAAAGATGGAGTGGCAAATCTCTCATCCTTGTCAATTTTACAATTTAAATCTCGGCCAACCAAAGATCAGTCCCCGCTTGTTTCTTCCTCTAACGCGCCCATTGACAGAAAATCGCTGGGCAGCGCCAAGAGGATAATGCAGTTTAAAGCATTCGAGCTCATAAAAGTAATATTGACTGCAGTGCCAGATTATAAATGTATCTCCGTTTATCTTTCCCAAATGCTAAGTCACCCGAGGCTTCGGGGGAGGCGGAGGCTGGGAATCAGCGACTGGGAAAGGGTTAAACGCATCGAGTTGGCAATGCGCGCTGAGCCTTGCTTGCTGCAATCGTTATCTGGCATTGAGCGCTCTCGCCGATCGTTGCAGCAAGCGACGCGGGGAAGGCAGGGATGTGTTTGTTTAAAAGGGTACAACCTTGAGAATACACAAAGGAAGAACAACACAAGCCAGTCTGTGAAGTGGAAGAGAGTGGCTGGCCCCGAGGAGCCGGGGGAGATTGAACGAGAAGATAAGGATACATACACATTTAAAAAAAAGCTGGGGTGACTCAGCGGGACAGGCAGCATCTGTGGAGAGAAGGCATGGGAGACCCTAGGGTCTCCCATGCCTTCTCTCCACAGATGCTGCCTGTCCCGCTGAGTTACCCCAGCTTTTTGTGTCTACGATTCAAGCCAGCATCTGCAGTTCCTTCCTACACAGATTAAACGAGAAGCTGGGAGCAGCCTCCCACTACCTTTTACATCGGGTCTGTTGACCAAAAAAAATGCCAAGTGCCCCCGAGAAAAAAAGGGGGGGGGGGGGAAGAGATGGTCGATGCTTTCTCGCCGAGGGAAGGAGAGAGACGCGGCGCTACCTGACACTTAGCGCCGCTATTCATTAGTTTAGCTCCCGCAGTGTAAACACTCTCGCCAGCCCGAGGCGTCAGTTAACCCTGGCGAGGGCAAGGGTTAGTCCAAGGACAGTGTTATTGATTGTAGCTGGGGCCTCCCGAGCCGAGCCAGCCCCCGTCTCTGATGCAGAGGGGATTGCAGGCTCGAGTTCCACATCCACAGATCCGCTGATCACAATTTTAACTTCCCTTCCCTTCACCATGTGCAAAAAAAACCCCCCAAGACAAGAAAAATAAAAAGCGCTGGCTGGGGGAGCTCGGCGGATCAGGCATCATCTGTGTAGCGAATGGACCCGCTGAGTTCCTCCAGCATTAGGGTGGTTTTTTTTTTTGCTCAAGATTCCAGCATCTTTTTGATGTATATTTACAGATGTATAAATTCACGAGGGGGAAGAGATAGTGTGAAAGCATAGTCTTTTCCCCAGGGTTAGGGTCATCAAGAACCGGAGGACACAGGGTTTAAGGTTACAGGGCAAAGATTTAATTGGAAACTGAGGGGGCAACTTTTTTTTCCCCACTCAGAGGATGGAACAAGCTGCCAGAGAAGGTGGTCGAGGCAGAATTAAAAATACACGAGCAGGTACATGGATGGGAAAGATTTATAGAGATATTGGGCGAACGTGGGGACATAGGCCTAGCTAAGATGGGGCTTTTTGGTCGACAAGGAGAAGTTGGGCCGCAGCGCCTGCTTCGTGTCTGTATAACTCTATATGTAGTTCCTTGTGCACCCCCCCCACATCCATACCAGCCTTTCTCTCCTGGGCTTCATTGCCAGAATGCATGCAATATATGCATGCATATTTCATTTGGGTAGCCCCCAACCCAATGGTATGAGCATTGAATTCTTCAAGTCAAGTCAAGAGAGTTTATTGTCATATGTCCCTGACAGGACAATGAACTTCTTGCTTTGCTACAGAACAGAACATAGTAGGCAGTTTCTACTGTGTTCAATTTGATGTGAACTCCCTCCTCTCCCCACTCTTCTCTGTGTGTACCCCTATCCTCACCCTGGTGCAGACCCACTTCTATCATCTTCCACCTTCTCAGTTACCCTATTCCTTTCACCTCCTTCGTACACTCATCTTCCATCCAGTCCCTTGTTCTCCTGAAGTCTGAAGAAGGGTTTCGGCCCGAAGCGTCGCCTATTTCCTTCGCTCCATAGATGCTGCTGCACCCGCTGAGTTCCTCCAGCAATTTTGTGTACCCTTGTTCTCCTCTTATCTTCACTCCTTCCCTCTCTCCGGCTTTACATTTGACCACTTCTCTCCTTATCTGACACCCTTTGTACTCCTTTTCACCTCATTTACTCTGCCCATCTTCATCCCCCTCCCCCTCGCCCCACCAGTTTCCACTTGTCATTCGCCAGGCTTTGTCCCGTCCCCACTTCTCTTTGTCAGCCCCCCCCCCCCCTCCTCCTCCTCCCCCCCACCCCACCTCCTCCTCCCCCCCACCATTACTTTCATCAGTCTGAAGATGGGTCTCGACCCGAAACATTGTCGGTCCATTCCCTCCACAGCACAGGATATACCATGCATTGCCAGCCGTTCAGCCCATCGAGTCGGGATTAGAGGAGGGCACAACTATAAGGAGGCAAGACAATCTGGGATTGTTTTCTCTGGAGCGTCAAAGGTTGAGGGGAGATCTGATGGAAGTATAAAATCATGAGACACAGATAGGGTAGACAATCAGAACTTTTTCCCCCCAGGGTGGAAATGGCAAAGACTAAAGGGCATAGCCTCTGACCTTAAACTATGGTCACAGATGAAAAATTCAAAGGATTGTGCAGGGCATTTTATACGTAGGTGAGTGCCTACGTTGCCAGAGGCTTTTAGATAGGCACATGGATATGCAGGGTATGGAGGGACATGCATCACAAGCAGGCAGAGGAGATTAGTTTAATTCGGTGTCATGTTTAGCATGTATATTGTTCCTGCGCTGTATTGGTCCACGTTCTCTAGTTGTGCCTTTTCCAAAAATGGGGACAATATTCCAGCATCGAAAACATTTGCTGATTTTCAAGGCTTCTATTGTGTCACCTCTCAGTTTCCTTTCTGAAGAGTAGAAGGACCAAAGATAGACAAAATGCTGGAGTAATTCAGCGAGACAGGCAACATCTCTGGATAGAAGGAATGGGAGATGTTTCAGGTCGTGGCCCTTCTTCAGACCCAGTCTGATCATCCTCGCCTGATAATGCACAACCTTGCCTTTACAATCCAACCCCTGTAAATCTTCTCTGCACCTTCTCCAGTCCACTCACTGTGCTTTACTGGGACATCCATTAAGTCTTTTCTCAAGGGAAAAGGGACCCCGTCTGAGGAGGTGCTGTAGCACAATGAGAGGCAAAATCTAAGCCTGAGGCAAGAGAGTTCTTCCCAACGTCCCGGCCAATATTTAGTTAATCAGGCTTTACCTTACACTAAACGTTATTCCCTTTATCACGTGTCTGTAGACTGTGGATGGCTCGATTGTAATCATGTATAGTCCTTCCGCTGACTGGTTAGCATGTAACAAAAGCTTTTCTCTATACCTCGGTGCATGTGACAACTAAAAATAAAAAATCGCTGGATGAGGTTTATTTCATCATCATCGCTTTGCTGTATGTTGGATCTTGCTGAGCGCATAGAGATGGGAGGCCTCCTTTCTGAAACAAATGGCTCCATTCCCTATACCCCTCATTGCCTGTGAAGTTCCTTCAACTTTAGAAGGATGCGAAAGACGTTATGAGGATGCAATTCATTCCTTGCATTCCAGTCCTTCCATTGTCAATCACGACATTTCCATTTGTGCTCGATAACTTTTCTCCCCATTGATTTACTGTCTTCATTTACCATCAAAGCCTGCGATGCTGCAGAATGCTATTTGGCCCATTAGGTCCATACTTGCTCAGGCAACTCATTATCATCTATCCCACAGCCAACAATGGACCTTTGTGGGCTCCACATTTCCCTGATTATCGTAGCTTTCTGCATATCGTCCATTCATTTGTCCTAACTTCCGTCTATATCTCATGCTAAAAACTTTTTTTCACAAGGTACAGGGATGAAGGGGCTGGTTGACAAACAGGGGTTATTGTTTATTTATTACTTTATTTATTATTTATTTATGTTTTTTGGTTACTTCATACATATTACTTGTAAGTGTATATCAGTTGTATGTATATATATGTCTGTATGCATCTCTAAAAATTGTCTGGGGTATTATTATTATTAATTAATTATTAAATATGGAAGAAGGGTTTAGGGAGAAGGGGTGAGATTAAATAAGTTATTCTTCTTCTCACTCCTTTTCGAGCGTAAAGAAAAAGTGTTGGACATTTAAATTTTGCTTTATGTTTTTCATTGCTTTGCAAATATTGCCTGGAATGTCCAATGGTTTGACTATTTCGATTTTGTTGTTGTTATTTATTCCTATTTATGTCTTTACTGGTTCGGAACAAATAAATAAATAAATAAATAAATAGATGCTCTCCTTTCCCCCGACTCTCGGTCTGAAGAAGGGTCTCGCCCTGAAACATCACATATTCCTTTTCTCCAGAGATGTTGCCTGACCTGCTGAGTAACTCCAGGTTTTTGTGTCAGTCTTGCTCTCCATCAGCACCATTCTCGAGTTTCACCCTGTGGCCCATATTCGTAAACCTTGCAAATTTGTTTCCACCATATATTTATCTAACTCCGAGTTGAAGGCAATAATGGAACCTGCCTCGACCACACCTGTGGGCATATTATTCCAGACTCCATGCACAACATTGTTTTGCCTCAAGTTCTTATTGTGTACCTGTGATCTTTAGCTCATGACCCCTCTATCAAAGGGCATCTCACTCTCCTCTCAACCACTTTCTTATAAACCATCAGGGCCTTGAACCAAAGTGTAGGAAGGAACTGCAGATGCTGGTTTACATCAAAGATACACTCTCAGAATGAAGAAGGGCCTCGAACCAAAATGTCACCTATTCCTTTTCTCCAGAGATACTGCGTGTCCCGCTGAGTTACTCCAGCATGTTGTGCCTATCTAAGGTCCTTAAACCAACCTGCACACCCTCATACTTCCTTGACAATGGGACTCCATGGACCACCTCTTGCTCCACTATGGATTTGTCTGTTTTCCTAATTGTGTGTTACACTAATGCAAGGGTTCCCAACCTGAGATAAACCTACCCCCAGGGTGTAAATTTCACCTACCCAGGGTGTAAATGTGTTGATTCTGGATTTGTACATATTTTTTTCTCATTGACCGACTGTGTTTGGATCTGTTCATCATTAGTTATTCATAAATGTGAAATGACATTGTTATGCGCTATTAAAGTTGCCAGGGGTAAACGGGACGAAAATTGTTGGGAACCCCTGCACTAATGTCTGGCTTTATTTTAGAAATTGTATGTGTGATTTATATATTATTTCTGTTTTTATGCGTTTGTCTGAGTGTGTGTACCTGTGATGCTGCAGCAAGCAAGAATTTCATTGTACCTGTACCTCAATGTACCTGTACATGTGACAATACATTTGACTGGACTTGAATGCCCATTTTTCTCCTCAGTCTTCTCTTCTACAAAGAAATCCATCCACCCTCTCCAGTTTATCCTTGCAACTGCAGTTCCTTGTCCTTGGAACCGTTCCTCGTGTAAATATTGACAGTGGGAAGATTTACAGGGTAAAGGAGTTTCAAATGAGAGGGCATAGGTTCAAGGTGAAAGGGACATTTAAAAGAGACCCAAGGGGCAATTTCTTTTTCATACAGATGGTGTTGGTATATGGAATGAGCTGCCAGAAAAAGTAGTGATGGGCACATTACCACATTCAAAAGAGACTTGGACAGGTACATGGATAGGAAAGGTTTGGAAGGATATGGGCTAGGTGGAGGCAAAATGGACTAGCTCAGTTGGGCAACTTGGTCAGAATGGGCTGAAGGGCTTATTTCCATGCTGTTCAGCTCTATGATGCCATGACTAAGTTTACATCATTAGTGTAGATTTAAAAATAAGTTTACTTAACTATTTCTCTTCCCAGATGCTGACTGACCTGATGAGTTTTTCTAGCATTTTCTGTTTTTAATTTCAGGTTTGTGGCATCTGCATTTCTCAACTACTTTGAGGGATGAATAGGTATTGTGCTTATTGTGCTGGGGTGAAGGGCATTCGGCCCATTAGGTCCATGTTGGCTACTAGTAGAGCAATCCCATCACTCTCATTTCCTCCCTTCTTATAATTTTGCAGCCCATTCTTCTAAAATATCAGTGGCTGATATTGTTGAGTTCAATTTTAATGGCAAGATTTTAATTTGCAGTTGAAGTTGTAATGGACTCTCATCAAACTTCCCTATCTTTTCTGAAAGTGCCAATATTTTACAAGTACAGCTGCACAACCTTTTATCCGGAGTTCCGGAAACCGAAAAACTCCTAAAAACCGGCCATTTTTTCTAGGATGTCGTCTGCACACCAAAGCTCGCGTTTGGCGCCAAACTTGACCCGAAACGACCCACGGTCAACCCAGGTCTGTACTACTGTAGCGGCTGCCTCCTCCCCGGAGACCGGGGAGACACTTAACCATCTGTAAATCATTGCTTAAATGTTAGTCAGTTAGTTTGGAGGGCTTTTATGTGAAGGGGGGGGGGGGGGGGGTGAAGGGGGAAACTTTAATTCTTAGTCCCCTACCTGGTCGGAGAGGCGGGGAGCGGTCAATGCCTTACCGGGTCGCTGTGCAGTTAGCTCCGGAGCGCTGTGGCCGCCAACTCCCAGCTGGGGGCTGCGGGCGTCCGGCCGCGGGCGGCGCCGGCTGTAGCTCCGACGCCGGCAACTCTACCCCTGGCTGCGCGCCGCTCCAAATCCAGCGCCGCCCGCGGCCGGACGCCCGCAGCCCCAGCTCAGCGATGTTGTGTGTCTGCAGCCACAGCGCTCCGGAGCTTACCGCACGGCGACCCGGTAAGGCATTGCCCGCTCCCTGCTGGTATCCCAGCGCTGCGACGCCGCCGACACACAACATCGCGGAGCTGGGGCTGCGGGCGTCCGGCCGCGGGCGGCGCTGGACTTGAAGCTAAAAATCTTCCATTCGGAAATCAGAAAAATTCCGAAATCCGACAAGTGTCTGGTCCCAAGGCTTTCGGATAAAAGGTTGTGCACCTGTACTTTGTTCAAAGCAGATGTTAATAGGACCAACAGCACTTTCAATTTAGAGATACAGCATGGAAACAGGCCCTTCGGCCCACTGAGTCCATGCCGACCATCGATCCCCCATTCACAGCACTTCTATCCCACTTTCTAATCCACTCCCTACACTTGGGGCAATTTAGAGGCAAATTAACTGAAAGTGCTTGAGTAACTAAGTAGACCAAGCAGCATCTCTGGAGAACACGAATAGGTGGCGTTATAGGTTGAGGCCCTTCTTCAGAACCGCACGTCTTTGTGAGGTGGGCGGACACCAGAGCACCCGGAGGAAATCTACACAGTCACGGGGAGAGAGTGCAAACTCGACACAGACAGCATCCAAGGTCAGGATCGAACCTGGTCTCTGCAACTGTGAGGCAGTAGCTCTACTGCAGCGCCACTATGCTCCCCTGCATTTATTCTGGATCACTTTAAACCCATTTCAACTTGGAGTGTAAACATGTTAGAGGTGACTGTAATACAGTGTCATTATTTTAAGTGTCAATTTGCCTTAACTGGCGACACCCTCATCTGCTGAAGTTTGCACGTTCAAACGCCAGGCCAGATTGCATGCATGTGTGGGAAGGAACTGCAGATGCTGGTTTAAACTGAAGATAGACACAAAAAGCAAGAGTAACTCAACGGGTCAGACAGCGTCTCTGGAGAAAAGGAATTCAAATTTCACTGTACCTTAATTGGTACACGTGACAATAAACTGTCCTTGAAACCTTGAATAGGTGATGATTCGGGTCGATACTTCACCTATTCCTTTTCTCCAGAGATGCTGTCTGACCCGCTGAGTTACTCCAGCTTTTTGTGTCCATCTTCAGGTTGCATACATTGAACACCCACCATTTGCTTCCTTTCCCCGATGTTTAATTTAATTTTTAATTTGGTAACCGGCATTATTTCACCAGCACCATTCCCACTGCCAGGAGTTTGCAGCCCTCCTTAAATGATTGAAATTCTCTCTCATTTCACCTCTTTTGAAGGCTTCACCAAAATTTCACCCACGTACTGTAACTGACACAGGCGGTGGTGAGTTTGGGGAAAATCTTCAGGTTTATTTTCCCTGATCGTGGCAACATCCTTGAAAAAGTCCCCAAAAAAAGAGAAATTCTCCTGCTTTGATTCAACGTGTCTCTAATGTTTGGAGCATTGAAGTTAATACACATTGTGTGGGGCAGAACCGATATTCGATCCTTGTTACAAGGCTTGCGGCCATCCGACAAAGAGACCATTGTATCCTCCTTCCCTGAGCATTTGTGCCAATTCTGGAATTGGTCTTTGCAAAATAAAGTAACGATGCTTTGAAGTTGACTTAAAATAACTTCCCTCCCAGTGTGCCGAGGTGGAACCCAAGGTTGTCCTGCATCAGTAAGGGGGATCTGTCTGTCAGAGTCTAACTGCTTTGATTTATTAAGCTCCCCTTCCCCCCACGTCGAGGGAAATTGAGATCATGTGGCTCAGATTGCAGCCTTGCACCTTCAAATTACCTGGCAGAACTGCCCAGTCTATCATGTTGCTACAGGCTGCTTTCCGCATGTTATTCCCGGGCTTAAACAGTGACAACCACTGAACACATCCCATTCATTAATTCTCTGCCAATGTTGGGAGTTCTTGCATTTTTTGCAAGATTTTACTCCCTCCCCCTCTCTACCCCCACATCCCCAAACACCCCAAATTAGCCAGTTCGCTTTTCTAATCGCTCCAAGATCAACTAATTCTGGAGCAGCTCATTAGTTTTGGACCACGCTGAAGTGAGGATTGACAGCTTTTCCCAGCTCCCAGACTCAGTCTCCGGGTTACTAAGCAACAGAGACTCCTGGTGACCAGAGCACCACTTTATCGTCGCATCCGTTCGTGATTACTGCACATCGAGGTTGATTGCTCGCAACCACAAAGGGAGAAAGCTTGAAATCCGACTTAAAGTGCAACACCGCATTTTGTAGCTAAGACTTTCCTTCGAAAAATAAGTTTCTCCACCCAGAAATAATGCTTAGAATTCCGTGCAGTAAATTATGGAAATACCAGGCGCTGACTTGAACTAAAATCTGGTGTAACCAACCTCGATAAAAGGGCTTACATATTTAATATGAGCAGCGCAATGTATGTAGCTGCAGCCTCACGGCGCCAGAGACCCAGGTTCGATCCTGACCTCGGATGCTGTCTGTGTTGAGTTTGCACGTTATCCCCATGACCTTATGAGGTCCCTCCGGGAGATCTGGTTTGCTCCCACGTCCCAAAGAAGTGCAGGTTTGTAGTTTAATTGGCCTTCACAAATTGCCCTTAGTGTGTATGGAGTGGATGGGAAAGTGGGATAACATAGAACTAGTGTGAATGAGCAATTGATGTTCGGGGTAGACTCAGTGGGTCAAAGAGCCCGTTTCCTTGCCGTATCGCTAAACTAAACCAATATAAACTAAATAGAATAAACCCGGAGGGACTCGCATCACAAATTGAATAAGATTCTGGGCCAAGTAATTTCAGAAGACAGCAGGCAGTGCTAAAATGTGGCAGATTTTTGTACAAACAATAATGTTTCTCTTGTATATACTCATAGATGCATACAGCACAGAAATAGACCCTTACTGCCCATCTCATCCATGCCACTGTAATGTCCATCTACACTACTTCCATTCGCTGCGTTAGGCCAATATGTCTCCATGCCATTCCGATTCAAGTATCTGTCCAAGTACCTCTTACACATTGTAATAGTATCAGTTGCTCCAACCTCCTCTGGCAGAATATCCAAATATTCACCACCTGTGGGGAAAAACTTATCCCTGTGGTCTCCATTAAATTTCTCCCCTCTCACCTTAAACCCATGCCCTCCAGTCTTAGGCTTCCCTGCTCCAAGGAAAATATTCTGACTACCTATGCTCTCTCTGCCCCTCTACAATGTCACCCCTCAGCCTCTGTTCCAGTGAGAATCAACCCAGCCCCGTGTAATATATCCTACCTACCTGTTGTACCCACTCTACTGCTAACATATCTTTCCTTTAGAGATAGAGCGCGGAAACAGGCTCTTCAGCCCACACCGACCAATGATCACCCATACACTAGCACTATCCTACACACTAGGGACAATTTATAGAAGCCAATTAACATACAAACCTGTACGTCTTTGAAGTGTGGGCAGAAATCGGAGACCCAGAGAAAACCCACGCGGTCACAGAGAGAATATACAAACTTCGCACAGAGAGCGCCCATAGTCAGGATCGAACCCGGGTATCTGGCTCTGCAAGGTAGCAACTCTGCCGCTGAGCCACTGTGTTGTCCCTTCCTGTAGAGTAGCAATCAGAACTGTACACAATACTCCAAACACAGTTTAACCAAAGTTTTGTCCAATTGCAGTGCCATAACCCTGCTCTTATACTGCCTCGGCCGATGAAGTCAAGCATACCAAATATTTTAATTCCCCAAAGTCTCTCTGTACATCTGTGCTCCTAAGATCCCTATCATTTACTCTGTAAGTGCTACCAGAATTTGTCTTCAGAAGTGTATTACCATGCAAGGAGGAACTGCAGATGCTGGTTTATACTGAAGATAGACACAAAATGCTGCAATAACTCAGCAGGTCAGGCAGCATCTATGGAGAAATGGAAACGGTGACGTTTCGGGTCCAAAGAAGTGTTCCGACCAAAAATGGCACCTCCTCCTTTCCCCCAGAGATATACTGCCTGGCCCGCTGAGTTACTCCAGCATTTTGTGTCTAAGTTCAGTATTACCGTTCATTTGCCTCTGCCTCGCCCAACTGTCCAGCTGATCTATGTCCCACTCTATCTTTAAACAACTTCCTTCGTAATCCATGACTCCACCAATTTATGTGCCATCCGCAAAGGTACAAATGAATACCCCTGCATCCCCACACCTATCCCACTGGTACACCACTTGTTACTGACTTCCAGTCAGAAAAACACTCATCCTCCACATTGCCTCCTGCCACGCTGCCCATTTTAGATCCAATTCACCAACACACCTCAGATCCTTTGGACCTCAGATCCTCAAGGCCTTACCCTTCAAGACTTGACCTACCATGCGGGACCTTGTCCAAGCCTCACTAAAGTAGGGAAGATTGATGAAGCAGGGAAAACGGCCATTCAGCCCAGCTTGTCCATGCCAACCAAAATGCCCCATCTACACTAATTCCACCTGTCCACCTTTGGTCTGTATATCTCTCTAAATCTTTCCTATTCATCTACGTATCGAAATAGACACAAATGCTGGAATAACTCAGCGGGCCAGGCAGCATAAGTTCATGTGATTGGAGCAGAATTATGCAATTTGGCCCATCACGTCTACAGATGGGTGATGTTTTGGGCAGAGACACTTCTTTAGACCCTTCTTCAGTTACTCCAGCACTTTTTGTCTATCTCTGGTATGAACCAGCATCTGAAGTTTTTTTGTTTCTGCCTGAGCATGTTCCATGTTTGGCACAAACATTGTTGGCCAAAGGGCCCCATTCTGTGCTGTGCTGTTCTATCTGAGATCAGGTGCTAAAAATCTGAAAACAAAAAGACAGGGAACACTCAGCTGGTCAAGATTATCTCTGAAGAGAGAAACAGATATGACCTTCAGATCAATGACTTTTGGAGAGATTTATAGCAAGGAGACAGGCCTTTCTCCCCCACAGTATCTATGCCAACCATCAATCACCCATTTACAACATATACACATGAATCCCATTTTCCCTACAAATTCTCATCAACTCCCCCTGCAGAATCCACCGCTCACCTATAAATCAGGCGTGATTTAAGGTGCCCAAAGGTGGCACAGCGCTAGAGTTGCTGCCTTACAGTACCAGAGACGTTCTCCGCGTGACCGAGTGGGTTTTCCCCGATTGTTCTGGTTTCCTCCCACATTTCAAAGACGTGCAGGTTTGTAAGTTAATTTGTTTTTGGCAAAGATTATAAATTGTCCCTAGTGCGTAGGATAGTGTTGGCGCACGGGGATCGCCGGTTGACGCGAACTCGATGGGCTGAAGGGCTTGTTTCCACGCTGTATCTCTAAACTAAAACTAAAAATAAAACCATCAGAGCCAGCGTTATTTTTTTTAATAAGACGAGGTAAAGTTACAAAGGAATCTGTGCAACTTGAAACGTATGATTTTTCACAGCCTTGATGAAAGATTAATGACATAAAACGATAACAATGCTTCTCCCTCCAAAGATGCTGCCTGACCTGCTGAATTTCGCCACCAATCTGTGGAATTCATTGCCACAGACACCTATGGAGGCCAAGTCAATTGATATTTTTAAGGCGGGGATCGATAGAATCTTGATTCATAAATGTGTCAGGGACTATGGGAAGAAGGCAGGAAAATGGGTTGAGGAAAAGGTAGATGGGCCAAATGGCCTAATTCTGTTTCTATAACTTATGGACATGCCGAGTTATAATGCTGATTTTACACAGTTCTGCCGCGCTGTTTTAGATAAACTCCCTTATTTTGTTTTATGAGGAACGGGTTATTAAGTTCCCCCAGAATGCTTTTTCCAACCCCGCCCTGCTTTTCCTCCCCTCCCTATCACGATGTGGAAATGTCTTCAGTAAAGTCTTACAGCTGGATCTCACAGAGACCATTATTTATAACCCGAAACCACCAGTAATTTCCGCCAGCCTCCAGGGTTCGGATTTTTTTTTTTTTTTAAAGGAAGAAAAATAACACACAGTCCAGCGAAGAGGAAACGCGTTTCTTTGGTGAGAGCGGCTTTGGAGAGGTGTCGATATCCAAACACGCGCGGTTTGTACAGTTTCCCCATAATAGTGGCCATTAGATTGAAGGCTGGAGCGCTTAATTCCCCAAAGCTAGCGGTGAGCAGCAAACATTAAATGGCAAAATGCCCACTCTCGCTCGTGAATGGATTGATTTAAAAGATACCGAGTGGAAACGGGCCCTTCGGCCCTCCGAAGCCATGCTGACCACCGATCACACTCATTCTATGTTTTCCCACACTCGCATCCACTGCCTACACACTCGGGGCAAGTTACAGAGGGACACAATTAACCTACAAACGTCTTTGGGATGTGGTGTGGGGGGGGGGGGGGGGGGGGGTGAACGCGCAAACTCCACACAGACAGCGCAGCCACCCGCGTTCAGGATCGAACCAGTGTCTCCGGCGCCGTGAGGCAGCGGCTCTACCCGCTGCGCCACCGCGAAACCTTTAATGAAACTGGAGGGTGATGGGTCGGCTTTGAAACACAAAGATCAGTTGGAATGGAGGCCGGCTGTTAGTTTGTTTTTTTAAACATAGAAACATAGAAAATAGGTGCAGGAGGAGGCCATTCGGCCCTTCGAGCCTGCACCGCCATTCAATATGATCACGGCTGATCATCCAACTCAGTATCCTGTACCTGCCTTCTCTCCATACCCCCCTGGTCCCTTTAGCCACAAGGGCCACATCTAACTCCCTCTTAAATATAGCCATTAAACTTCAATTGTTGCCACCGTTCAGAATTGGGCTGCCTCGTTGATTCATGCCGTCTATTCCCTCAACGAGTAGGGTGTTTAAGAAGGAACTGCAGATGCTGGAAAAATCGAAGGTAGACAAAAAGTGCTGGAGAAACTCAGCGGGTGCAGCAGCATCTATGGAGCGAAGGAAATAGGCAACGTTTCGTCCCGAAACGTTGCCTATTTCCTTCGCTCCATAGATGCTGCTGCACCCGCTGAGTTTCTCCAGCACTTTTTGTCTACCAGGCGTAGAGTGTGTCAGCGAGACTGGCGCAGATCTGAGGAAAATGTAAAGCAGGCTGCAGATTATTGTGTGGGCAGAATTAGAGAGGGAGAGAGAGAGATACTGCCAAGACACTTTATAAAGAAACAAAGTCCTTTCTTTCTGCGGACTCCAGGTCTGCTCTAACTTATCTGTGTGTGTGTGTGTGTGTGTGAGAGAGAGTAAGGGGAGGGAGGGAGGGGGGGAAGCTGACTGGCGATGGAGCGATAAGGAAGGCGACACACATTTTGACCGACCGCCCCGCTGCAGACTGCGGCGCGTTGCAAACGCTGACCGCTGGTTTCCTGAGCGGGGGTAGCGGCAGCTCACAGCTGCAGAGACCGTCTCGCCTCCTCCCGTCTCCCTTGCAGGTACCAGCAACCCGCAGCCACCAACAACACTTAAAAGGGCAATTCGGCAGCCAACGGGGTTTCTCGGGGTTTTTTTTTAAATTAAAAAAAACATATTTCTTTGAATCAACTCTTGTATTAAAACACTCGTGCAAGAGAACCAAAGCGTCGCCTGTTCTCCAATTGTAAATAGAGGTGTTAGTGGGACCCACTTACTGCCGACACTCAGTCATAGAGTCCTACATTGTGGAAAGGGCCCGACTTGCCCAGGCTGACTAACGTGCCTCATCTACACTAGTCCCAGCTGCCCGTATCCCTCTAAACCTATCCGAGCCATGCACCCGTCTAATTGTCTCTTAAATGTTATTAAAGCAGTTTAGTTTAGAGATACAGCGCGGAAACAGGCCCTTCGGCCCACCGGGTCCGCGCCAACCAGCGATCCCCGCATATTAACACTATTCTACACACACATTTACCAAGCCAATTTACCTCCATGTCTGTACGTCTTTGGAGTGTAACTTCCTCAACTACCACCTCCCACAGCTGTTTCCATGCCACCTTTTGTGTTAAAAAAAACTTCCTCTCAGGCTCCCATTAAATCTCCCCCCCCCCACCAACCTACAAGGTAAACCGACAGTGAAAATTCTCTCTCCACCACCCCCTCCCTCCCCCTCCATGCTTTACAACAAACCTCAACCTCCATCCAGACTCAACGACCGTGACTGAAGCAGAATTTCCACCTTGTGCTAAATATGGACATTGTTAATACCCATCTTAAATATGGACATTGTTAATACCCATCTTAAAATAGTCCCTTCGCGTTTGGTGGCAACCCCACCTCTGAAACAAAAAAAAAATCCCCAGTGACTTCCGATGCGAGCAACGGCTTGACACTGCCCTCGGAACTTGTCGCGTCCGTCAGGCAGTTATTTGTTTATTTGAACTGTCAATACTGTACAGTCCAGATTGCAAGCAGCAGGAAAATTATCGGTGAAAGCAGGCGCATCAGTGGAGAAAGAGAATGCTGTTCAGTTTGGGTGTGAAGAGTCTCGACCCGAAATGTCACACATTCCTTCTCTTCAGAGATGCTGCCTGTCCCGGCTGAGTTACTCCAGCGTTTTGTGTCTATCGTCTGTGAAAAACAGCATCTGAAGTTCCTTCCAACTTGGTTACATTACAGGTTATTTCAGTTGCACTTATTACAGCTTTGCTTCACGTTGCTGGACTCCTTTACTTATCCCTAAGATTTATCCAAAGTACAAAATGCTAGGGAAACTCACCCGGTCAGACAGCATCTGTGGAGGGAATGGGCAGGCAAAGTTTTGGGTCAGGACCCTTCTGCAGTCTGACAAGGGCCCAGACCTGAAGTGTTGCCATTCACATCCCTTCCCTCCTCACTGAGTTGCCCCAACACTTTGTGCAAGATTCCATTATCGACAGTTCCTCGTGCCGCTATGATTGATCCAGCTCTTCCAGCATAAACTTCAAATTTCATTTCAGAAAATCTAGTTGTAGGTCCAGCAATGCAGCGTGGAAAGTAAACCTAAAACTTCTCAACACTCTGTCCAAAGTTGCCCTTGGAACTGAGATTGGGATCTCAGCATTAACAAATGCAGAAGGAATTTAAGTCACCACAAGCATCTCGGTACCATTGCATTGTCCCATCTAGAATTAAATTGGGACAGAATATTTGATCTTAATTGACCAAACATCTGCATATTAAGTGCAAAAAAAACCCCTTAATGCAGCTGTTAAAGAGATTATATCCAATTTGGTTGAAGTCAGTGGAAAAATCATGTTCGTTCGAAGGTGCGGCAGATAGGTGTGATGTGACATCTGCAACTCAATGCCCGAGAAGGTGATGTTAGCAGAAAGCTTTAAAAAGTACCTGGATGTGGTGTGAAGAGATGTAGCCTGTAGGATTATAGAATGGAAGTGGGTAGGCCAAGGTCCAATTTTGGCCAACATGGTCATAGTGAGTTGAATGGTCTCCTCGACTGTGAATTATGTTATAAATTCCATTATTTGGCTTGATGAAAGATAAGTGTGTCTGTGAGAAAGAGCATGTGTGTGAAAGTGTGTGTGTGTATGCGAGAAAGTGTGAGTGTACAAATGCAAGTGACAAAGTGTGTGCATATACACACACACACACACGGTCTACATTAGACATGCATCTATACGAGCAGAAATACCTTCTAGCCTTTATTTTTTGCTGTATAGACTGTTGACACCAAAGCATTTTTGTGTAACTCAAAGTTGCAAATATGAAAAAGAATCTAAAGATCACACAAAGATGTAGACCTAAAACTTATCTTAATGATATTAAAATTCTTAATGATATTTGAGAACACACAGCCAGAAAAGTTCTTCAAATCCATTCACCTTTACAAAGTCAAGATAACTGCTCACTTTATATTAATGAGGTCATTGGACAGCACCAGCTAGTTATTAGGGACAATATTTTATTTTGGTTTTGTTCAGGTAACATTATATTCTCATTAGCATTGTTGATGGCTGTTGGAAACCTGAATGTGTCCCCCAATAGACAGAATGGTCATTTGATTTGTGTTTTGTACAAGGCAAACCATTGATTGATTGAAAGATGAAGCAGGGTAATAGGCCATTTTTGGCCCACCGAGTCTACACTGATAATACACACTAGTTCTATTTTATCCCACTTTTGCATTCACTTTCTACACACGAGGGGCTATTTACAAATGCAAATTAACCTATAAACCCGCATGCCTTTGGGATGTAGAGGACACCGGGACGCCCAAAGGAAACCCACTTGGTCACAGGGAGATCGTACAAACTCCACACAGACAGTATCCAAGGTCAGAATGAAACCCAGTTCTCTGGTGCTGAGGGGCAGCAGCTCTACCCACTGTGCCACAGACAACGTGGACACATTGTCAATGTGCATGGAGCAGAAAAATATTTATACCTTTTATTATGAGGGGTTGGACAGGCTAGATGCAGGAAGATTGTTCCCGATGTTGGGAACTCCAGAACAAGGGGTCACAATTTAAGGATAAGGGGGAAATCTTTTAGGACCGAGATGAGAAAAACATTTTTCACACAGAGAGTGGTGAATGGCGGTGCAGGCTCGAAGGGCTGAATGGCCTACTCCTGCACCTATTTTCTATGTTTCTATGAGCCTTGTCTTAAAAACTTAAAAACTCTCTGGGCTGTTTAGCAAGACTCACCAGTAGCCATAAATACCACTATACATTTGTTTACACTTCAATGTGTCACTTTTGCTATATCACTTCCCCACAAATAGAAAAGTGGCCTATATATGTAATATTCCCTCAGCCCCTCTCCTCCCTCTTTTCAAAACTATGTTTTGGATTTTGCATTGTTTTAAAATTGTTTGCTCGATTAGGCTCTACAACACTTTTTAGGACAACAACTTTATTGATGGCAAAGAGAAAAGAAAAAGAGTTTTATTTAATTGATTACTCATTTCCAGACACTACGTTGCTGGTAACTTGACAGTTTCCTGGTAACATTTTATTCTGGCGAGCTGGGAAATTTTGGCCGCTCTACTGTGTGTGCTATGAAAAAAATGTGGACTGACAACAGTGCGAAGCTTTGCCAATACATTTTTTGTCAAATGCATTTGGAACAATACCAGCATTAGCTAGACAAATATTGCTACTAAATTAGTGATGAGTAGTTAAGTGAACAGGCAGTCTGAAGATCTTGCCTGTTCAAAACACATGGTGTCTGGTGTACACACGGAAATGGGCCCTATGGGCTGTTGACCATCGATCACCCATTTACACTAGTTCTGTGTTGTCCCACTTTCTCATCCACTCCCTGCACACCACTGGCAATACACAGAGGCCAATAAACCTAGAAATCTGCATGTGGGAGGAAACCGGAGCACCCAGAGGAAACCCAGAGTCACAGAGCGAACATGCTAACTCCACACTGACAGCACCCACTGTCTGGATTGAACCCAGGCCTCTTATAGAATACGCTTTCTTCCATAATGTGTCGTCATTCATTTTTAATGGCATTTGGAAAATAAAATGAAATTTCTACTGTTCATTGGAAGATATAGCATTGAAGTTGCCAGAAAATAAATCTGAATAATTTCCCATCATTAACAATATTAAACAGATTTTGAAAATGCATGACTTATGTTGCACTGAAATAAAATGCCTTTGGATACAATTACCTTTTCCATTTCCCCGTCTCCCGCACAAATTCATAGATCTACTATGAATTCGGAAACTTTGACTGCGATTGGTTTTCCAGAAATTCAGTGCAACATCAAAATGCTTCCAAACCTGGCTCATGGACTTATTTTTAAAATGATTAATAGAGACAGCATGGTGGCGCAGCGGTAGAGTTGCTGCCTTACAGCGCTTGCAGCGCCGGAGACCCGGGTTCGATCCCGACTACGGGTGCTGTCCGTATGGAGTTTTTAAACCTTTCCCCGTGACCGCCTGAGATTTTCTCCGAGATCTTCCTTTTACTCCAACACTCCAAAGACGTACAGGTGTGCAGGTTAATTAGCTTGGTGTGTGTGTAAAAATATGTGCAGGATAGCTTTAATGTGTGGGGATTGCTGGCTGGCATGGACTCGGTGGGTCAAAGGGCCTGTTTCTGCTCTGTATCTCTTAACCATACTAAAGAGATAGGTCATCATGTGCGTCTATCACACCTGTAGCCAACTAAACTACAAGTTGGAGACACAAGGAACTGCAGATGCGGGTTTACAAAGAAAGACAAAATGCTGGAGAAATGCTCGAGTCAGAAAGCGTTTCTGGAGAACATATATGGGTGGGTTTGGGACCCTTATTCACACTAATTGTGGTGGGCGGGTATAAAGCTGGAAGAGAGGTGGAGGACTGGGGAACATGACATTGACATTTTGGGTTGGGTCCCTTATTCAGACTGATTATCGTGAGGTGGTCAGGTCAGGTCGGGGGCGGGGGTGTAAAGCTGGAAGAGAGGTGAAAGATTGTGAATGTCTAGGACTAAAGTTCCCAACAACACCAGCACTCTGCTTTGGATGGTTTTCTGGTACTGTAAAGATTGGAATGAAAAACAGATTATCTACCGTTTGATAACTATAATAAACAATGGAGCAGAATGTTGTCTCCCCTGCATCAACAGTTCAGACTTTAGATACAGCGGGGAAACAGGCCCTTAGACCCACTGAGTCCGCACCAACCAGTGATCACCCAGCACACTAACACTATCCTACACACCATGGACAATTTTACTGAAGCCAATTAACCTGCAAATCTGTACTTATTTGGAATATGGGAGGAAACCGGAGCACCCGGAGAAAACCCACGTGGTCACAGGGAGAATGTACAAACTACATACAGACAGCACCTGTAGACAAGATCAAAACTGGGTCTCTGACGCTTTCAGACAGCAACTCTACCGCTGCTCCAGTGTTCTAAATGGGGGACAGAACATTATAGTCAGGCTGAGCTCCGAGTTGTGACTGGATCACAGAACAATTTTGACCTTTTGCCATTTTTCCATGCTCAATACTATTGATTATAATAGGACATTTTGGCACTCAGGTGGGTAAATAGAGTTGAGGCACAGATCAGACATGACTTAATTGAAAGGGGCAGTGGGTTTAAAGCTGAATAGTTTATGCCTGGACAGAACCACGCCTCAAGGAATTTTTCGTTGGCATCATGACCCTCGGGTATTGCAATTCACAATGTCTACTTTGTGCATGAATGTTGACTGCCAACGCTGAGTGAGGAAGCAGTCAAGTGTTCGACCACATCACCACAGTTTGCCTGCCATCCTGTGTGGCCACATCAGTACACAAATCCTTCATCTGAGTTACAGTCAGACTAGTTTACACCAGATTCCACCATCACCACAACCTCCCACCACCCCATCCCTCTCACAATATGCATCACTGACAAAGGGAAAAAGTTGGACATTAACTTGGGGGGGGGGGGGGGGGAGGAAGAGCAACAAAAAAAAAAGTAAATAAAGCCCCAACACAAAAGCTGTGATAACTGCACACAATACTAGTCTGTATGGCTTGCTCTAAATTACAAAGTTCAGTTCAATGGCCTCACAGACTGCCTGGAGTAAAGGGCACTTTTCAATTAGATATGGTCACAGCATGTATACACATTATTCCTGCATTGTAAAACGCTACTATACCAAATTATGCTACATTGTAAGTTAAAATCAATGGCAACATAATTGTATTAGCTGTTAATACATTAGAAGGAGGTTTGGCGATGAATATCCCAACTGGGCTGCAGGTTAAGCCACCAATGTAAACATCATTCCCGTCACCTGTTACAAATGGCAACATACAAATTTTAATTCTTCCGTTTTAAATACGGGTTCTTCTCAGAGCAACACGAAACAGACTAAAGGGAGATGAAGAGCAGACTTTCGAAAAACAAAGAAAGATCGAGATCTCAGTTCCATGATAACTTCAGCAGTTTTCTGTGTTATCAGTGGAAGTCACGAGCCGACCAACAATCACCCTGTATACTAAGACGTAGACCTTCATGTTGGTGCCAGCTGGCTTTGGGTGCATGTTAAACACAGCATATTGATGACACAATCAAAAGAAACAGTAAGACGATTAAAAGGGTTTCGAAGAGAAACCTTTGAAAAGGGTTTGAAGGGTTCCGACCCAAAACATCACCTATTCTTTTCCTCCAGAGATGCTGACTGACCTGCCCATTTGCTCCAATATTTAGTGTCTACCCAAGACAATGAAAAGGTTGGGAGGGTTCAATGATAAACCCCCTCACATTCTATCAATTCCCCTCCCTATTTCAGTATCACAAGCAAAGATGCATGATTGTTCTATAGGGTGTGTGATCTTCAAAGCAGTTCAAATCATTTGCTTTTCACTTCCTGACAGGTCTTTCTTTTTATTCTGCAAAAATTATATAATACCAAAGTTATACACAATATGCTGGACTAACTCAGCGAGTCAGGCAGCATCTCTGGAGAAAAAGGATAGGTGAAGTTTCAGATCGAGATCCTTCAGACTGAATAGTCTAATACCACCTGGTTTTCACACATACACACAGACTAGTTGCATTCTGCTCAACAGCTTCAAAAAAAGTACAGACAGTTAGTAATACTTTTCCCCAGTTTACAGAATGGAAAAAAATCTATCAATGTCATTTTCATTTGGAAAAACATTTGGATGAGTGGTTTGTGGCTACCTTTAATTTGGGCAGGTGTTTCCAGCTTTTCCAGACTTTAAAATGGGCAACTACACTTCAAACTCCACTGGAATCACAGACGTAGCTTAAAATGTGCAATGTTGGAACCACCTGCACTGGCCTCTAAAACTCAGCATCTACACAGCTCTCTCAGGGATCATGCTCCGCCCTTAATGTAGTAGTTTAGTGATAGAGCATGAAAACAGGCCCTTCAACCCACCGATTCTGTGCCGGCCAACAATCACCCCGTATACTGAGAAGGGGTTTGGCCCGAAACGTCGCCTATTTCCTTCGCTCCACAGATGCTGCTGCACCCCGCTGAGTTTCCCCAGCAATTTTGTGCACCTCGTATACTAGTTCTATCCTACACACTTGGGACAATTTACAGAAGGCAATGAACCTACGAATCTGCACGTCTTTAGAATGTGGGAGGAAACCAGAGCACTCGGAGTTAACCCTTACGGTCACAGGGAGAGCATGCAAACTCTGTACAGACAGCACCTGTATTCAGGATTGAGCCTGGGGCTTTGGTGCTGTAACTTTACCACTGTGCCGCCGATAAAATTCAATAGAAATCTTATCTTCCGAGTAACCAAACACTGGTCTAAGGTGAACAAAACCCATTTGTGATATTCTAGTGAATGCTAAATAACATTCTGGCAAACATCACAAATCAATATTCAGGAATGTTAAACTCAGGATGGGGTGATCACTGCAATTGTTGTTGTACATTTTATTAAATTATATTTGAAGACATTCATTGCTTTGTATTTTTTGATTTACATGATCAAAGGGCAGAGTGGTGCAGCTAATAGAGCCATTGCCTCACAGTGCCAGAGACCAGGGCTCGATTCTGACCTTGTGTGCCGTCTGTATGGAGTCTGCACTTTCCCAAAGATGTACAGGTCTGTAGGTTAATTGGTCTCTGCAAATTGCTTCTAGTGTGTATGGAGTGGATGAGAAAGTGGGATAGCACAGAACTAGTATGAACAGGTGATCGATGGCCAGAGTGGACTCGGTGGGCTGAAGGACCGAATCTTTAAACCAAACACACACAATGAAGCTGGGAGTAATGGCTTCAAAATTAATGAAACTAACTGGAGCTTAGAAAAATGAGGTGTTCTTATTGAAACATAAATGTTTCAAAGTGATATTAACAAGTTAAATGTTGAGATGATTTTTCCCCAACTGGAGGGAGTTTTTGCTCAGTAGATGATTTAACTTTCAGAGTTCCCTTTCTCAGACACTTGTGGAGACTGAGCCATTGAAGATATTTCAATATTGAAGACCTTTGGCCCATGGGGACGTCAAGGGGAACAGGAGCAGGGGGTAAGATTAAATTAGCTCATTCGTGGCGAGGCAGTGTTGGGGCCCCGACTCCAGCCCCAAAGCTCGTAACATTTTTTCCGTTCAAGAGTCAAAGGTGTTTTATTGCCCTATGTCCCAAAACAGAACAATGACATTCTTACTTGTTGCAGCACAACAGAATATGTAAACATATTACTCTGTAAATACTGTAGTGAATAATAATATACACATACGTGTGTGTACATACACATGTATGGTATTTGTATAATATACATCATACACACACGTGATATATCTATATATATATATACACACACACACATATGTGTGTGTTCATATGTGTGTATATATGTGTGTGGGTGTATACATAAATATATGTGTGTATATACACATACATATATATATATATACACACACACACACACATATACACATATATATATACATATACATATACATATATATACGCACACACATATAGTAGTGCAAAGTCAAAAATAACGACCCCAGGTCTAGTTCGGATCCTTAAATCATTTCCCCATTTCATTTAGCTGACACCAACGCGACTACTTGTTCTTGTTTCTTTAACTTTACAAAAATGGCCTTTTGCATTTCCAGCAGCCGCCAGCCGTTTTCGTTCAACCCCGTTCATGGAATTCAATCTGAACTCCAACAGGAAGCGGGGTAGAACGTGTCTTGTCGTGAATTTGCCAAACTTTTTTTTTAAAGAGACAGGAGCCCACAGGGATCGTGGCCGAGACACGCCGACAAATTGATTAATGGCCTTGATCCCTCCCACCCTCCGCCCCTGGAAGAGAGCTCCACTGGACGGTAGTGATTGATCGGGAGGGGAGAGGCGGCTTTGATAGGTTTCTCATTCACAAGGGGTCAAGTCAGGGAAGGAAGATTAGTTGTTTAGAGTTTCACCGCAGGACTCCTCCGTGTGTGTGTGTGTGTGTGTGTGTTTCAAGTCGCGGCTTCCGCCCCCCTCCCTCCCGCTTTAAGAGCTAGCAATACAAGAAACAAGAGCCTTTCCAATAAGCACATCGCCATGATCTAATCAAAAGTAACATCATCGTCGATAGTATCGCTTGCAAAGCTTTAATTGCTAAAACATTTTTTTTTTAAACTTTATTCTATATTACATTTTCTTTTCTTTTTTTAAAATATTCCACAAACGCACAAAGCAGGAAAGATATTTTAAAATCATAATCATTATAATATGTATAATACACACACACACACATAGTAAGCGGTTCTTACCACTGGAGACGAGATCCTGCAGCCGGGACAATCACAGATTGGAGGGTGGACTTGCAAGACTCCTTTTGACATAAGGGTCTTCAGACTTTTCCCTGTATTGGGAGGACAAGTAATGAAACTATTTACTTTCTGGGGGGGATTAAAAAAAACCCACCCTATTCTCACTGGGATCGCTGCTGTTGCACAACGCTGGTGTTTGTGTGTGGGTGAGGAAAGTCTTATTAAATCACCTCTCAAATATTCACGGTCTTCCTTAAATAGACGCTGAATTGTTACGGGCAAATCCCCGAAGCCGCAGCGACACGACCTTAAAAATACCGGGAAAAGCTCTTCCCTTCCGCCTCTTTCATCTCCGCTCAGTCACACGAGCAGAGAATTGTTGGTTTACACTAAAGCGACTCAACTCTTGAGGAAGTGCGGCAGTTTTGCTTATTTGCAACAATGGCGAAGGTTGTTTGTACAAGAGGCCGGGGCGCGCGGTGTTAAAGAGCCCTGCCAGTGAGACAGAGAGAAAAAACAGCCCGGAGACAGACACTTAGCACTGGGAGCCAGCAACAGTGTCGGAGCCAGAGAGGCTGACACTGGCAGGGAGACTGCAAGAGAGAGAGAGAGAGAGAGTGGCGCAGCAAAGCCAGACAGTGCCGTAGACACTTCACACTGCCAGAAGCAGAGTCTCAGAGTAACACTGTGAGAGGGGGGTGGGGAGAGAGAGAGGGGGGGGGGAAGAGGGGAGGGTGTGGGGGGAAGGAAGAGGAGAGGGGGGGGAGGAGGAGGAGGGGGAGGAGAGGGGGGGGAGGAGGAGGAGAGGGGGGGAAGGAGGAGGAGAGGGGGGGAAGGAGGAGGAGAGGGGGGGGAAGGAGGAGGAGAGGGGGGGGGGAAGGAGGAGGAGAGGGGGGGAGGAGAGGGGGGGAAGGAGGAGGGGAGGAGGGGGAAGGAGGAGGAGAGGGGGAAGGAGGAGGAGAGGGGGAAGGAGGACGAGGAGGGAGGAGGAGGAGAGGGGGGGGGAGGAGGGGAGGGGGGGGGAGGAGGCGGGGGGGAGGGAGGGGGGGAGGGAGGGAGGAGGAGGAGAGGGGGGAAGGAGGAGGAGGGGGGGAGAGGGGGAGAGGAGGAGGAGGAGAGGGGGGAGAGGAGGAGGAGGAGAGGAGGGGGAGGAGGAGGAGAGGGGGGGGAGGAGGAGGAGAGGGGGAAGGAGGAGGAGGAGAGGGGGGAGGAGGAGGAGGGGGGGGGGGAGGAGGAGGAGGAGGGGGGGGAGGGGGGTGGGGGGAGGGAGGGGGGGGGGGGGAGGGAGGAGGAGGGGGGGGAAGGAGGAGGAGGGGGGGGAAGGAGGAGGAAGGGGGGGAAGGAGGAGGAAGGGGAAGGAGGAGGAAGGGGGGAAGGAGGAGGAGGAGGGGGGGGGAGAGGAGGAGAGGGGGGAGAGGAGGAGGAGGAGGGGGGAGGAGGAGGAGAGGGGGGAGGAAGAGGAGAGGGGGAGGAAGAGGAGAGGGGGAGGAAGAGGAGAGGGGGGGAGGAAGAGGGGGAGGAGGAAGAGAGGGGGAGGAGGAAGAGAGGGGGGGAGGAAAGAGAGGGGGGGAGGAAGAGAGGGGGGGAGGAAGAGAGGGGGGGAGGAAGAGAGGGGGGGAGGAGAGAGGGGGGGAGGAAGAGATGGGGGGAGGAAGAGAGGGGGGGAGGAAGAGAGGGGGGGAGGAAGAAGAGAGGTGGGGTGGGGGGAGGAGAGAGGTGGGGTGGGGGGGAGGAGGAGAGAGGTGGGGTGGGGGGGAGGAGGAGAGAGGTGGGGTGGGGGGGGGAGGAGGAGAGAGGAGGAGGGTGGGAGGGAGGAGGAGGGTGGAGGGAGGAGGAGGGAGAGGAGGAGGGGGGGGGGGGGGGGAGGAGGGGTGGGGGGGGGGGGGGGGGGAGGAGGAGAGAGGTGGGATGGGGGAGGAGAGGATGTGCACTGTCGGCACCAGGGACCACAGACTGGTGCAGGGACTAACTCTCTGAAGACAAGAGAGATAGGCACAGTGCTGGAGTGACCGATGGTCAGGCAACGTCTCTGGAGAAAAGGAACAGGTGACGGTTCGGACCGAGACCCGTCTGAATTGGATCCAGAGTCACTGGATACCAGAGGACCAGTGACCCGGTCAAGACACTGTCCTCACTGGTTTTCAGGGGGACCACAGTGTCCCCAGAGGTGCGAGTGTCTCGGCGCAGACATGTCAGGATGTCTGGACACCAAAGGCCGGAGCTAGACAGTGACTCAGACTGGGTTGCAGACAGCCCCACTCTCAGCCCGGGTCTGTTTCTGTCCCAGTTTCAGCGGGAGGTCACCCCCTCCACACACCGCGGGTGGGCACGGTTCCCCACGGCTCGGCTCTTGGCGCCGCTCACCCGCACTTCACAGTCTCCATAGATAGCGCCCGGCTGACTTACTGACTGGCTCACAGGGGCACTGACACGGAGCGGCAACCTGGTGGCATTCCTCGCTCTGCGCACAGAACAGCTTCCTGGCTCACCCACGCTCTTAAGTCATATCTCACCAACACATCACTGCACAGCGCACCCCCCCACCCCCACATATTCCACTTCTGGCCAGCACGCGTTCGTTAATCGATACCGCCAGCAGTTTAAACTCACAGCAGTGCTCGCTCACTTCCAGATTCCCTTTAAACTTTTACACCATTGACAACCAAAGCTCCAAATAACAAACCCATCCACCCACAATCCCCCCCCCCCCCCCCCCCCCCCCCTTTAAAAAAACAAACAAGATTTAATCATTCATAATCTCTGCAAAGCCAGAAACATCTTTGGCCCGTGGTGTCTGCAATAAGCAACTCTCGGCCGAAGTGTCTCACTTCTTTTTTTTAAACCGCATCTTTCTCTGTCTCCCCCTCCCCGTTTTCCAAAGTTAGCAGCCCACGCCCCCTCCCCTCATTTTCCCCTGAACACAAATGCCACTGCTGCAAGAATCCAAGGAGGAAAACAAAAGTCTATGCATTTATTACCCATCCCGATCATCTATCTGTTAGGTTTGTAATCAGTTAATTACCGGTTAAACACATAGTCATCTATTGAGTAGGAAGGAACTGCAGATGCTGGTTTAAACCGAAGATAAGACACAAGATGCCGGAGTAACTCAGCGGGACAGGCAGCATCTCTGGAGAAGGGTCTCGAGCCGAAACGTCACCCATTCCTTCTCTCCAGAGATGCTGCCTGTCCCGCTGAGTTACTCCAGCATTTTGTGTCTAACAATCTATTGACCCAGTGTACCCATACCGAGTGCAGTTCGAACAACTTTTACGCACGTTTTTGAGTTGCTCAAGACGCGAGCTGTCCCCAAGTGTGGAATAACCACAGTTCTCCCTCCCTCTTATTGCCAAACGCATCGATCTCTCTCCCTCTCTGTCCCACTGCACCCACCTTTATGCCTTATGCTCCGCTTCCAGTCCTTTGCTGTCTCTCTGCCGCTGACGAACTGGAACTCGTTGGGGGTGAGCCACTCGCCCCGGTAGCGGATGGAAGGTCCCTTGCTGCCCTGGCACAGTTTGTGGACGTAGAGGAGCGCTTTGTTTTCGCCGCACTCCACCTCGATGCAGGGCTCCCCGTTGTCGAAGATGGGCTGGAAGTCGGGGATGGAGTGGAAGCGCTCCAGCAGCAGGTCGCTCGGGTGAGCGGGCTCCGGGAGACCCAGGAAAGCACGCTGGCGCCGGGTGAAGATGTGCTCGTAAGGCGTCGGATGGTGAGGTCTCACCACTGGGATAGTGAGTGGGGGCAGATATTCGGGTAAACCATCCAGCAGTCCCCGAGTGATCATCTCCCCGTCCACCCTCTCCTTCTTGATAGCTGGCATCCTCATGTGCAGGCTGGCGATAAGTTCCTCTCCCGCTAGTTTCTCCTTCCCACAGCAGCCGTTGAAATGCAGGGGCGGCCTCGACCTGTGATATCTCCAGCCCTCGACCAGGAATGTCTTGTCGGCTTTACTTAGATCTAACACGTCGACCTCTGCCGTCGCTCTAATCTGTCTCCCCGTACCTGACATCTCAGAAAGGTACTCGCCGCCGTGTACATTATCTTGGCGAAATGCTTATTGATCCGCTATCGACCTGAAGCTTTTTTTTTCTAACTGATTACCTTTCTCTTGTTTCCGGGCGAGGACGAAACTAGCAGCGGCTTTTCTCTAAAATTCGATGTAACCTCACAATTCGAGGCAAGGTTGTTCCCCCCCTCGCCACTTTTCAATGAATAAACCTCAAACGGACCAAACGTGTGTCCGGTTACACCGCGCCGCTCTGCCCACTCTGATCAAACCCACTTCTTGAAAAAGTTGTACCATCTCCACCAAATGCTAAAGTTTCTTATTTTTTAAATAAATTATTTAAAAAAACATCCCCCTCTTTAGACTTCCAAAAAGACCAGAATTTCTTATTTTTTTGAAGAAAAAAAAGTTATTACTACTGAATAGCTTCATACAATTTATTTTGAACCTACATTTTTGTTTCTGGAGTCACGCTGTAGTTCAGAGACGAAACATGATTTGCCCTCTCCGCCGCTGTTAACTTGGCCCATTTAAACATCACACTCTTGTCAGACGCAAGGAGAGGGGGGTGCGAGACGGACGACCCAACGACATATTCCGTCCAATTAATTAGCCAACATTTCAACCTCCGCTGTGCAGACTCCGTGAGCTGCTAGTTCTGCACACGCTCGACCCCATGCAATGATCATTTCCCCACCTCCTCCCCAGGTATCCTCACCGTGATTGAAGTTGTTCTCGTCGCCAGCACCGTGACTATTTGCAAACAGTTCCGGCTTTAAAAAAAAACATTCAGGAAATGGGATGTGCACGGGGGGGGGGGGGGGGGGGGGGACAACCCGCACCCGAGGCAACTACACAGCGGCGTCGCATTAGTGATGATTCGCACTTGTACACCGGACATAAGCGGCACCGTAACCCTCGTGACTGTTCCTGTTGTTGGCTGGGCTATTCAATGTCCCCCCCACCACATCCCCCCCACTTCAACCTCCCCCCCACCACCACAACCACCCCACCCAACCTCACCCCACTCCACACACCCCCCCCACCTCACCACCCCGCGCCTACACACCCACCACCCTTCTACCCACCCAGACCCCCCCAACCTCAACCACACCACACACCCATACCACCACGGACCACCAACACCACAATCCCACATCCCACACCACCCCCCCCACCTCACCACCCCCGCGCCTCACCCCCCACCACCCCTCTACCCCACCAGACCCACCCCAACCTCACCCCCCCCCCACTAGACCCCCCAACCTCACCACACCACCCCCCCACCACCACCCCATACCACACCACCACCACACCAACACTCCCACACCACGCCCTCCCACACCCCCACCTACCCACGCCACCCCCCCCCCCCCCCATAGCACCCACCAACACCACACCACCACCCCCCCCCCTCCCCCCTCAGATTGGGACCGGGTTACTCAGCACTTCGACTCCCCCTCCCATTCCCAATCAGTCCTTTCAGTCCTGGGCCACCTCCATTGTTAGAGTGAGGACCAGAATTGGAGGAACAGCACCTCGTATTTCGTTTGGGTAGTTTACACCCCAGCAGCATACATTTGGACAGTTACATGGATAGGAAAGGATGAGAGGGATATGGCCATATGTGGGCAGGTGGGGCTAGCATAGATGGGTCATCTTGACTGGCAAGGCAAGATGGGCTGAATGGCCTGTATCTGTGCTGTATGACTATATCAAACAGTGCAGTACAGATCATAACAACTGGCTGTGTAACAAAAAGAAAAACCCCATGCATCGTCTTTTTTTGGTGCATAATCTTTGTGCTACTATATCTCAGTTGGTGCCATTATCCTTGGAAGGGAATAACCATGTGGTTCTTCCCTCCATGGATTGTTACAAAGTCTCCTCCAGGATCCAATCAATGTTGGGCGGGTTGAAAAATGTTAGCTTCACTTCTGAGTTAATGCATCACCATTCTGAAACGAACGGGAACCTCGGCTGCTTTTGATTTGAGTTAGTTCTGTTTCGGTTTCCAAACCAATTTCAGCACAGGTCCTTATTTAGAGGAAGCATGTAAATGCATTAGCAGTTCTGGGTAGGTTAACTGGACTGATTCCCGGAATGGACATTTCTTTAATTATACACTGAACTTTTATTGTTGTTTATTATGGTGTCTACGGTATAAAATCATCAGAGGAATAAATCGGGTAGATGCACAGAGTCTCTTGCCCAGAGTAGGGGAATCGAAGACCAAAGGACATAGGTTCAAGGTGAAGGGGGAAAGATTTAATAGGAATCAGAGGAGTAACTTTTTCACACAAAGGGTGGTGGGTGTATGGAACAAGCTGCCAGAGGAAGTAGTTGAGACTGGGACTATCGCTACGTTGAAGAAACAGCCAGGTACATGGATAGGACATGTTTGGAGGGATATGGACCAAGCGCAGGAAGGTGGGACTAGTGTAGCTGGGACATGTTGGCTGTTGTGGGAAAGTTGGGCGGAAGGGCCTGTTTCCACGCTGTATCACTCTAAGCCTCTATGACTATTACATTCACATTGTTCTGCTGCAAGTAAGAATTTCATTGTTCCGTTTCAGGACACATGACCATAAAACACTCTTGACTCTTCTCGTGCCTATTGACGAGGCTTGTGGGCACTGAAGAGTGAAACGTGACTTAATTGGAAGACACTAACAGGTCTCGGACAGTATGGATGTGGAGAAGATGTTTCCTCTTGTGCGGGGAAATGTAGAACTAGGAACATTGTTTAAAAGGGAAAAACAGTTTAAGATGGAGACAAGGCAAATATTTTTCTCTCAGAACATCATGAATCCTAAAGGTGACAGAAGCAGAGTTTTAGTTATTTTTAAGTTAGATAGATAGAATTTTCATAAACAAGAAGGTGAAAATGTACATGGGTGGATGCAGTGTAAGGTTGAGGTTTCATTCACATCAACCATGATCATCATCTAGTAGAACATGCTTGATGGGCCGAATGCCCTCTTCCTGTTCCTAATCCATGTGTTCATATAAAGGATCACAGAGGTATAGATAGGGTAGACAGTCAGAACCTTTTTCCAAGGTTGGAAGTGGCAAAGACTAGAGGGCATAGCTTTAAGGTGAGAGGAGCATTTTTAAAGGAGGTATGTAAGGCATGTTTTTTTTAACACATGTGGGTGCCCGGAACATGCTGCCTGGTGTAGTGATGGAGGCAGATACAATAGTGGCATTTAAAGGGCCTGTCCCATGATGCCAGTTACCCAAGAGGTCTCCCGAGTTTTAAAAAAATCAAACTCATGGTAAGTATGTAGAATGTACGAAGCGGGTACGTCGGAGCTCGTGGATGTATCATAGTGGCTCGTGATGCTAACGGCAGGTTTTCGGGAAACGCGGTAACTCTTGAAGTTTTTTCAACACTGAAAATTTTCCAAGAGTAAAAAAATACTCGTGATGAAGTACCATGAGTTTGATTTTGATTTTTAACTCGGGAGAGCTCTTGGGTAAACTCACATCGTGGGACAGGCCCTTTAGATGCTTTTGGATAGGTATGTGGATATTCAGGGAATGGAGGGATACCTATCACGATCAGGTAGAGGAGATGAATTTATCTTGCCATCATGTTTGGCATGCACATTGTGGGCTGAAGATCCTGTGCTGTGCTGTTCTATGATCCAGGATCACATTTGCAGAGTTAGCACAAATAAAGTCTCCCTCACCATTCCCACTCACGCCACAGAGCAGCAAGTTTATTTCCTGAATACTCGAGTACAAAGACAAGAGAAGTCCTAGATTCAGTTCCAAATGTTTCAGCCTCATTGAACCTGATTTAGGGAGAGGGAAGATCAGTCCAGTTTGTCTTTCCTTTTGTGTAGGAACGAACTGCAGGTGCTGGTTTAAACCAAAGATATACAAAAAATGTTGGAGTAACTCAACTGGACAAGCATCATCTCTGGAGAGAAGGAATGGGTGATGTTTCGGGTCGAGACCCTTCTTCAGACTGATGAGAGAGGATGGTGCTGAACTCTCGTCGGAGAGAGGAGGAGAACTTCTTCAAAGTAGACATCATCAGTCTGAAGAAGGGTCTCGACCCAAAACGTCACCCTTGTCTTTCCTCTTGCCTTCCCCAGATAATGGCATCAAAGCAGTTTTGAAGGAGTGCCAGGATGCATCCTGCAGTTCAATAGTCTGCTGAATATTCAAAATCTGGGCATGTGAATAACACCATTTGGGGAAGTTAATGGAGGATTTATGTACCCAAGAACCGGTATAAAATTATTACCTTAGACAAGTATTACAAAATAGGAAGTAAAGGAGGTTGAATAGTGAAAGGCCTGGATGTGAGTATGTCCCCACTAGTAAGAGAGTCTAGGACCAAAGGCCACAGCCTCAGAATAAAAGGACGAACCTTTAGAAAGGAGAAGAGAAGGTTCTTTAGTCAGAGGTTGGTGAATCTGTGGAATACATTGTCACAGACAGCTGTGGAGGCGACCAATGGATATTTCTAAGGCGGAGATTGACAGATCTTTGATTAGTACGGGCTGCAGGGGTTATGGGGCGAAGGCAGGAGAATGGGGTTGAGAGGGAAAGATAGATCAGCCATGATTGTATGGCAGAGTAGACTTGATCGGCCGAATGGCCTAATTCTGCTCCTTGAATTTATGAAATCAACATTAAAAAATATATCATATTATTCAGCTACAGGCTAATGAACATGGAATTTATTACAGCCCGAAGAATACGTTCATCTTAGGTGCCTCGTTATTCGTTTTCCCTCATATGTGACATCTATTCTACATCAATTGCCTTACTTATAGAATATTATTTTGTCTCGTAAAAGATTGGCTTTCTAATTACTTCCTCCAGTTTTTATCTCTTTCACTTCCTGCTTTATTCTCCACTAATCCTGATGAGTTACCATTACCGTCACTGTATGGCAATATTCACATCAAGATAAAATCCAATTTTGGGATATATCACATTTCTGCTTATCATGGTGAATACATTGTTTTCCATCATGTTTTCAGATAAGGAAGAGTTCCAACTTTGGCAGCCAACGTCTTCATTGAAGACGCGGAAATCAGAAGTAAAGCCCTTTTGTGACACAAGCTTTGAAAATCCTTTTCCCCCAACTTCAAAGCCCTACAGCGCAAATGATTGCAGTTATTTCTAGTTCGGTGAGGTGAATTTGTGCTCATTAGGAAATGGATCGGGACATCTCAAATGTATTTCACACAGGACGCTGAAAGCCAAGAGTTAGACAACACTCTCATCTGATCAATGTGGATTAGATTCAATCCAACATCCAGAAGATGAAACTCTGGATAAATTGGTCATTCAGTTTTCTACTTACAGTATTTTACCTACACTATTTTCTTCCTCTAATTTCCTTCCATCCTTTACTTCACTATACCATAAAATCCATATGTTATATAATTTGCAGAATATATCATGTAATATGATGAGTAGGAAGGAAGTGCAAGTGCTGGTTTACACCAAAGATAGACACAAAATGCTGGTGTAACTCAGCGGACCAGGCAGCATCTCTGGAGTAAAGGAATAGGTGACGTTTCAGGTCAGAACCCTTCTTCAGCCATCTGCATTGCATGTTGCAGCATTGTGACATTAGAGTTACAGAGAAAAAGTGCACGGTCCGCAATGAGGTAGGTTGGAAGATCGGGACTATCTTTTACCAAGCCATCGGAGCAGGGGCACATCACAATTAAACTGGCATAGCCTGACATTCATGAAGGAAGGTTTTCCTGTACAGATGGCAAGGTGGTCTCGCTGAGTGCAAGTCCTCACTGTCTTTTTCACCCTTGTCTGGACACAAGGTCACTGAGGCCAATTGCATCAGCCCACCCAGGTGAGATGAGGCAGGGCAATACAGATCGGAGTCTGATTTCAATGACCCAGTATTGTTAAATAATATGGTACAGCCGGTAAGGCTGAGGTTTATACCCTGTAGTCCTTGGGAAGATGATGGGTTCATCCTGAATTGTGGCAGTCTAGGTGGTGACGGTGGTCCCACAATGGTGCGAGATGGGGAGTTCCAGAATACTAACATGATGACAATGAAAGTTCCATGGTGTATGTCCAATTATCAAGTCAAGTCAAGCACGATCCCACTGACCCATCAGGGAATTTCTTGTAGCTTTTAATTCCATGTGAAGGCGAATGACGCGACAAATAACACGATACAATTGATGCGAGTTGGCTGTCCCCCTTCTCCCTTGGCACTCACCGCTGTTTTGCAAATTTCCTTGGCACGAATATAACTCGGAATCAGATGGAGATGAAGGTCCCAAGAATAAGACATTTTAACAATTTGTGACAGGGCTGGTTTAAATTCTAGGCTCTGTGTCCTTGCTGACACCACAGATATTTTAAATATTTATAAACGGAGTTTGAGATTTCTCTGCAGGGAAGCTGGGGGGGGGGGGGGGGGGGGGGGGGGGAAAGCAGAGGGCAAATCAAGCCAGAATTCTCTCTCATGCTTCAAAGCAGCCTGTTACTGAGAACAGCACTAGAGTCCTGGGAATTAAGCTCCTGGCCTGGCCTCTTAATTGGGGAACGTGAGACCTATACCAAGGGAGAAGTAACGAAGGATGGTTGTGAATAGGAACCTTTCCTTAAATCAAAAATAAAAATATATGTTGTCTATGCATAATAAGCACCTGATATGATGTTGAAGTACAATCTCGCATTCTGTGTAAAAATCGCACAATGCACAATAATTCCTGCACTGATCGCAATGTTTGATGGTGAGGGATGTGTAGCTACTCAGCTATACGCTGCATAAAGAACAAAGGGCCGGTAAGGAGGAACCACCGAGGGGGTCTTAGCTAAGACAGACACAAAAAGCTGGAGTAACTCAGCGGGACAGGCAGCATCTCTGGAGAGAAGGGATGGGTGGCGTTTCGGTTCGAGACCCTTCTCCTTCCGCGCCCTCAAGATCAATTACTGGAGGTGCACCCGGGGCATGCAGGTTGATAGTAGCTGGGCGAGGGGAGGGACAATAGCTCGCTGGACGATGGAGACAATGCCTGCAACGGGTCTTTATGGGACTTCGAAAATGGCGCCATGACCTGGCAACTCTTGCATACAAACTCAGTGAGCTGTTTCTATACAAAATCGGGGATGGTACTTATGTACGGCAATAATCTTACTGAAGTGTATGCAAAAAAAAAGAACTTCACTGCACTGTGGTACACGTGATAATAAAGGAACCATTGAACCATTGAAATCTTGCCACAACTTTAATGAAGCAGGCCCACTGTGGATATTACCTGTACATGTTACAGGGGACGCAGAGCATTTTAAAGAGTGGGACGTGATCTGTAAAACCTATCTCCGCGTGCAAGCGTTTGGTCAACTGTTCTTTATGTAGATCAATGTCACGTTAAGTTTGATAACACTCCAGTCACATGCATTTGGGATGTTGTACGACGTAAAAAGATGATGCGCATATACAAATCGCTATTTTACATAGAAACATAGAAAATAGGTGCAGGAGGATGCCATTCGGCCCTTCGAGCCAGCACCGCCATTCATTGTGATCATGGCTGATCGTCCCCAATCAATAACCCGTGCCTGCCTTCTCCCCATATCCCTTGATTCCATTAGCCCCGAGAGTATCTAACTCTCTCTTAAATCCATCCAGTGATTTGGCCTCCACTGCCCTCTGTGGCAGGGAATTCCACAAATTCACAACTTCCTGGCTGAAAAAGTTTTTTCTCACCTCAGTCTTAAATGGCCTCCCCATTATTCCAGGACTGTGGCCCCTGGTTCTGGACTCGCCCAACATTGGGAACATTTTTCCTGCATCTAGCTTGTCCAGTCCTTTTATCATTTTATATGTTTCTATAAGATTCCCCCTCATCCTTCTAAACTCCAGTGTATACAAGCCTAGTCTTTTCAATCTTTCCTCATATAACAATCCCGCCATCCCAGGGATCAATCTCATGAACCTACGCTGCACTGCCTCAATTTGTGAAGGTAAATTCTCCCATTTTACGTTAAATGTCATCTAGAATATTCAGGGATAATGTGACTTTGGCATTATCTGTAAAGTAATTTTTACAGTCCACTTAATTAACTTGTCGACATTATGTTTCATTCATGGGAAGGGAGGTACATCAAGTGCTTGAGATGCCTTGATGGTAGCCATGCATTATAGAAGGCAAAGAAGCTGTTTAAACCAAAGTGAAACTTCCTCTGCCAATTCCACAATATATGTTATTTAGAAATGGACTTGCTGGAGTGATTTTTCAGGCTGAAATGCCATTTCAGTCGAGGTGTCACACATGCTACTTTTCCCACTGAATTAGTAAGTCTGGGTGTACTCAGCCAGAAAAATCCATAGCTGCCCTCAGTTGAGTGGGCAATAACTGCAGAGCAATTAGAGTCATGCAGCATAGACACAGGCCCTTCAGCCCATCCTGTCATGCTCTCCATCAAGTACCCATTACTCTCAGTCTGAAGAAAGGTCTCGACCCGAAACGTCAACCATCCCTTCTCTCCAGAGATGCTGCCTGTCCCGCTGAGTTACTCAAGCATTTTGTGCCCATCTATACTAATCCCATTAGCCAACTCCTAAGTTCATACGTTCTAGGAGGAGAATTAGGCCATTCAATCCATGAGGTCTACTCCACCGTTCAATCATGGCAGATCTATATTTTCCTCTCAACCCCATTCTGCCTTCATCCCATAAACCCGGACACCCGTACTAATCAAGAATCTATCAATCTTTGCCTTTAAAATACCCATCAACTGTCTGTGGCAATGAATTCCGCAGATTCACCACCTTCTGACAAAATAAATTCCTCCTCATCTCCTTTTTAGAGATACGTCCTTTTATTAGATTCTCCCACTAGTGGAACCATCCTCTCCACATGCACTCTATCCAGGCCTTTCACGATCCAGTAGGTTTCAATGAGGTCCCCCCTCATCTTTCTAAACACCAGCGAGTACAGGCCCAGTGTCGTCAAGCTCTCATCATATGTCCTATCCCTCTATATCTTGGCAATTCAAGCGCTCCTCTAGATACTTCTCAAATGTTGTGAGCATCCCTGCCTCCTTCACCATCTCATGCAGCGTGTTGCAAATTCCAACTGCTCTGTGGATGAAGAAAAAATCTTCTATCTATCTATCTATCTATCTATCTATCTATCTATCTATCTATCTATCTATCTATCTATCTATCTATCTATCTATCTATCTATCTATCTATCTCTATATCTATCTCTATATCTATCTCTATATCTATCTATATACTATTAAAACTCTGCCGCCTGCTGTCTGGTTGCCGTCCGGCTGCCTTTCTGCCTTTTGATTCGTTCCATCGTGTGATGTCACAATGCCCAATACTCGCAGATGTCCAATCGGAATGGCCGATGCTCACAGATGTCCAATCGGAATGGATCCATTTACATGTACGGCTGCCGGCTGCATTTCTTCCTTTGATTCATTGCCACGCCGAATCCAGACGCTCAATCTCCGAGATCTTTTCCATTTCGGTAGAGATTTCGCTTTTCTTTCTAAGTATCCGCTCCTCATTACATTTCGTCGTGTTTAAGTACACGTTTTTAATCAAATCCTTCTCCCCCAAACCCCCCCCCCCACGCCCCAATATTTCAAAAATAAACTGGCTTCTCACCCATAGAAGCAGCCATTTCGGTAGACATTTCACTTTCCATTCCAACTATCCACTCCTCATTAGATTTCGTTATGTTTATGTCCACATTTTTCATTAAAACCTTCTCCCCCCCCCCCCCCCCCCACTCACTCATTTTGTCGCCTCCTGCTGGCCAGCGACCATAACGGCTGCTGGCGCCCGCATCTCGCCTCAAAGACGCCATTTAAAAACAGCCGCACTGCTCATTCCTGGGCCGCTTGAGTTGGAGGACCACGTCTCCCGTGGGGGCTATGGGTAGGGAACGGCTGTGTTGGGGGAGCAGACCCAACGGGTCTGCCCTTGGTCTAGTATACTATTAAAACTCTGTGCCTGCCGCCTGCCGTCCGGCTGCCTTTCTGCCTTTTGATTCGTTCCATCGTGTGATGTCACAATGCCCAATACTCGCAGATGTCCAATCGGAATGGCCGATGCTCGCAGATGTCCAATCGGAATGGATCCATTTACATGTACGGCTGCCGGCTGCATTTCTTCCCCAAATCCAGACGCTCAATCGCCGAGATCTTTTCCATTTCGGTAGAGATTTCACTTTTCTTTCTAAGTATCCGCTCCTCATTACATTTCGTCGTGTTTAAGTACACCTTTTTAATCAAATCCTTCTCCCCCCCCCCCCCCCCCCCTCCCACACTCACTCATTTTGTCGCCTCCTGCTGGCCGGCGACCATAACGGCTGCTGGCGCCCGCATCTCGCCTCAAAGACGCCATTTAAAACCAGCCGCACTGCTCATTCCTGAGCCGCTTGAGTTGGAGGACCACGTCTCCCGTGGGGGCTACGGGTAGGGAACGGCTGCGTTGGGGGAGCAGACCTTGGTCTAGTTAATATATAAAACTGTGTGCCTGCCATCCGGCTGCCTTTCTGCCTTTTGATTCGTTCCATCGTGTGATGTCACAATGCCCAATACTCGCAGATGTCCAATCGGAATGGATCCATTTACATGGACGGCTGCCGGCCGCCTTTCTTCCTTTGATTCCCTGCAACTCCGAAACCAGACGCAGAATCGCCGACATCTTTTCCATTTCGGTAGAGATTTCACTTTTCTTTCTAAGTATCCGCTCCTCATTACATTTCGTCGTGTTTAAATGCACGTTTTTAATCAAATCCTTCTCCCCCCCCCCCCCCCAATATTTCAAAAATAAACTGGCTTCTCACCCATAGAATCAGCCCCAGCCCCTGGTGAACGTTCCATCGTGTGATGTCACAATGCCCGATGTTCACAGATGTCCAATCGGAATGGATTCATTTACATATGCCTTTGCAGGAGCCCCAGCACCTGGTGAACGTTCCATTGTGTGATGTCACAATGCCCAATGTTCAAAGACATTGTTGCCATAGAGGGAGTACAGAGAAGGTTCACCAGACTGATTCCTGGGATGTCAGGACTTTCATATGAAGAAAGACTGGATAGACTCGGCTTGTACACGCTAGAATTTAGAAGATTGAGGGCGGATCTTATAGAAACGTACAAAATTCTTAAGGGGTTGGACAGGCTAGATGCAGGAAGATTGTTCCAAATGTTGGGGAAGTCCAGAACAAGGGGTCACAGTTTAAAGATAAGGGGGAAATCCTTTAGGACAGAGATGAGAAAAACATTTTTCACACAGAGAGTGGTGAATCTCTGGAATTCTCTGCCACAGAAGGTAGTTGAGGCCATTTCATTGGCTATATTTAAGAGGGAGTTAGATGTGGCCCTCGTGGCTAAAGGGATCAGGGGGTATGGAGAGAAGGCAGGTACAGGATACTGAGTTGGATGATCAGCCACAATCATATTGAATGGTGGTGCAGGCTCGAAGGGCCGAATGGCCTCCTCCTGCACCTATTTTCTATGTTTCTATGTAAAATAGCGATTTGTATATGCGCATCATCTTTTTACGTCGTACAACATCCCAAATGCATGTGACTGGAGTGTTATCAAACATGGCCTACTCCTGCACTTAATTTCTACGTTTCCCTCTCTTCACCCCTCTCCCTCTCCCACCCATCCCTCTCTCCCCCACCCTCCTTCCCTCTCTACGCCACCCCCTTCCCTCTCTCCACCCTTCCTCCTACCCCTCTGTCCCTCTTCCGTCACTCCCCCTACCCCTCTCCTCCTCCCTCCCCACTCTTCCACCTCTCCCCCTTCCCCCTCCACTCTCCCTCCCCACTCTTTCCCCTCTCTCCCCCCACCCCTCTCCCCCTCCCTCCCTCCTCCCCATCCCCCCCCTCCCCCACATCTCTCTCCCCATCCCCCTCTCTCACCCCCTACCACGCTCTGCTCTCCCTCCCAAATCTGTCCCGTTTCCTCCTCCTCCTCTCCCCTCCCTCCCCTCTTCTCACCCCCCCTCCCTCCACCTGTGAGTTTGGGGGGTGGTTATTGTGAGTCTGATGCCGCAGCCCCCCCTCCCCCCCCCCCGCAAACGGCGTTGGGGAAACAGACCCAACGGGTCTGCACTTGGTCTAGTCTCCTCTAAATTTCTTACTCCTTCTATTAAACCCATGCCCTCTGCTTGTGGATATCTCTGCTCAGCGCTTTTTTTGTAAGCAAAAAGATGCCGTTATGCACAATTAATAAACACATGTGTCATATGACCGGAAACCAAACCAATGACGTTTATCTTTTTAGAGGTTCTGGTATTGTGTGTACGTACACAAATAAAAGCACTGCCTCGCTACAGAGAAATGCATACCCTATTCTACCCCTCATCATTTTGTACATCTCTGTCAAGTACCGCAACATTCTCCAATCCAAGGAGATCAAACACAGCCTGTCCAGTCCCTGCTCATAACAGAATGCGCTAATTCCCAGGCAACATCTTGGTGAAGTTTTAAACTTAGGTTCTACGTTAAACTTGGGTGATAGGTTCTTGATTAGTAAAGGGCCTGTCCCACTTTTACGACCCAATACACGACCTCTGCCGAGTTTGCCCCTGACTCATACTCGCAGCATGGTCGTCACGAGGTCGTAGGAGGTCGTAGGTAGGTCGTAGCAGGCCGTGATGCTAGTCATAGGTACTCGTGGCATCAAGTAGGTCGGGGCGTTTTTACTAGCCTGATGAAAAATGTCCACGAGTAAAAAAGGTTGTGAATTAGGTCATGAAAGTGGGACAGGCCCTGAAAGGTGTCAAAGGTTATGGGGCAAAGGCAGGAGGGAGAGGTTGAGAGGCAGAAACAGATCAACCATGATCATGTGGCGGAGCAGACTCGATGGGCCGAATGGCCTAATCCTGCTCCTATGTCTTACAGTCTTGTAGAATTTTCTTTTCATCCTCTCCGGAACAATCACTTTCTTTCCACACAGTGGTGACCAAGACAATGGTTCAATGGTTTCTTTATGATCATGTGAACAGTGAAATACTTCTTTGGCATGCAGATCAGCAAGATGTAAGCACAATTCCCTGGTTAGTACAGAATGACCAGAGCAGGCCACTGAGTCCATAGGCAAGAGGTGCCAATTTATAGTCCCAGCTGCAGCTGGCCACCAAGGCCCGTTGCAGCCGTTGCCTCCATTCTGGTCGTCCTATGAACCATCGTCCCTCTCATACACAGTGCCCTACAGCCCTTGTTCCCTGGGGGTGGCGCCTCCCGTGATCACAACACAGTGTAGTGCACCAGTGGGGATCGTGTTATGCACGTAGACAGGGTGCACAGATATCTCTGGTTTACATGTTTACACAACAACCTGCCTCAATGTGCACAACCTGTCACTTCTTGCACCATCCTCACTGATGGGTTGTGCCTTGTAACAGCACTCGTGGCGGTAACTGATCACCAGTTAAGGGCCTGTCCCACGAGTATGCAACTCCATGCGGCAAGCGCGACCTAACGTGGTCGCTTGAGCCGTACGGCCTCGCGGGGCCGGTCCCACTTCGATCGCCAGAGCCGTATGGAGTTGTGGGGAGCTGATCCCGACATCGCGCGGGGCTCCGAAAAACTGACCGTGTTCAAAGATTCCGCGCGGCAACGGCCTGCCGGTCCGCAGTGTCTTGACGCCGTTCGTCACGCGCGGACTTCGCTCGAACGTCACGTCACTCACTCGACCTCCGCGCGGCCCCTGCTTCCGGTTTGGTCGCGCTTGCCGCATGCAGGTCGCATGCTGGTGGGACCGGACCTGTACGGGTATCACTCGACCCCCGCGCGGCCCCTACTTCCGGTTTGGTCGCGCTTGCCGCATGCAGGTCGCATGCCCGTGGGACAGGCCCTTTAATCACGGGGCAAGGATCCAAGAGGGCTTTCACTCTTGATAAGTATTCGTCCATCCTCACAGGAAGTTGGCTTTAGGTTACGTGGGCAGAATCAGACTCAGTGGAGACTCCTGGAGAGGAGGCACTGGAGGGTGACACAGTGGCACAGCAGAGCTGCTGCCTCACAGCGCCAGAGACCCCGGCCGATCGTGACCTCGGGTGCTGTCTGTGTGGAGTTCGCACCTTCTCCCTGTGACCGCATGGGTTTCCTCCAGGCCTCCGGTTTCCTCCCACATCCCAAAGCCGAGCGGGTTTGTAGGTTAATTGGCCCTCTGTAGGTTAATTGGCCCCAAGTGTGTTGGAAGTTGATCACAAAGTTGGATAAAATAGAGAATCAGTGCGAATGGGTGATCGAAAGTCAGCGTGGACTCGGTGACCTCTTTTCATGCTGTATCTCTGAACTGAACTACTGCCTCGAGGTTTGATTCTGACTTCCAAAGCTGTCTGAGCGGAGTCTGCCCATTCTCCCCCTGATCACATAGGTGTGTTACTATATTTCTGCCACATCCTCAGGAAACACGGGTTGGTAGGTAAACTGGCCACTGTAAATTGTCCCTGGTGTGTGAATGAGTGGGGAGCTGATAGGAATGTGGGTGGAATAAAACTAGGATTAGTGTAGGATTAGAGTGAATGGGTGGTTGGTGGTTGGTGTAGTCTTGGTGGGTTGAAGTGCCTCTGTGCCTAGCTCTATACCTCTATCACCATGATCTTCCACAAGGTAGCTGATGCATACTTTCCTCTCATAGATGAACTGAGGCCCAGGCCAATTTCCATTTTAGAGGCCCCCAAATCAAGATTCCTTTGAAGCAGACAGGCATGAAGCCCATGCCAAATGGCACTCCTTACCCCCCCTCTGATAGGGCCTGCCCAAAAACACCTATTCATTTTCTCCAGAGATTCTGCCTGACCCGCTGAGTTACTCCAGCATTTGTGTCTATCTTCGGCAGAGGAGTTCAGTTTAACTTGGCATCCTGGCATTCTTGCTTTTGAGGGAGTGCAGCGTAGGTTTACAATGTTAATTCCCGGGATGGTGGGACTGTCGTATGCTGAGAGAATGGAGCAGCTGGGCTTGTACACTCTGGAGTTTAGAAGGATGAGAGGAGATCTCATTGAAACTTATAGATTGTTAAGGGCTTGGACACACTAGAGGCAGGAAACATGTTCTGATGTTGGGGGCCACAGTTTAAGAATAAGGAGTAAGCCATTTAGAATGGAGACGAGGAAACACTTTTTCTCACAGAGAGTGGTGAGTGTGGAATTCTCTGCCTCAGAGGGCAGTGGAGGCAGGTTCTCTGGATGCTTTCAAGAGAGAGCTAGATAGGGCTCTTAAAAATAGCGGAGTCAGGGGATATGGGGAGAAGGCAGGAACAGGGTACTGATTGGGGATGATCAGCCATGATCACATTGAATGGCGGTGCTGGCTCGAAGGGCCAAATGGCCTCCTCCTGCACCTATTGACTATTGTCTATTGTCTGTCAGCACAGACGTTATGGGCTGAAGGGCCTGTTACTGTTCGAATCTGGGAATGGGGCCCGGGGAGGGGGATGGGGGGGTTGGGGGGGGGGGGGGGGAGCTGGGGAGGTGGAATGATCATAGTTAAACTGCATCAATGGGTGAGACCACCACCTGGAGATCAGTGACAAGCATCACCACTTTCAACTTAAATAGTCTTTCCATTGAACCTATTCCTTAAGGAGGGATTACTTATCTCCACGTCTTCTCAGGTGGAGCAGGGTCAAGGGCCTGCTTCTGCTTCTAATTCACATATTTTTTTCCTGAAAGCATAGCCAGCTAAGCGTGCCAATTATTATCAATGGTTATTTATCCCTTTGCAGAGGGTACTGAAAATGTCTAAAGCATTCTGTCAAAAGTAGTAAAATACAATGTCAGTCACTTGGAACGAGACAATCTCCAGCGATTTTAAGAAGGCCTCGCCAGAAAATGAATGATGTGAACAAGAAATCTTTGAGTTGAAAGAATCAGTGGATTGAATCCAGAGTAAGTGAACTCCTCCCCATGTGACAATCTCAATCCCAGCACACAGCTTCGCTGAATTGGACCTTACCATGGTTAACTGAGCACTGTACTGGTCTCCATGTCACAAACCAGGATGCAGAAGCACTGGAGAAAATGTAAATCGGATTCATTAAGATAATGCCAGAATCTGGATGGTTTAAAATTTAGAACATGCTAAATAGGCTAGGGACCGATATCCCAGGTGAGAGGATTCTGAGATTTGAATACGCAAGGAGCTGCGGATGCTGAAATCTTGAGCAAAACACACAGTGCTGGAGGAACTCAGGGAGGGTCAGGCAACATCTGTGGGAGGAATGGACAGGCGACGTTTCAGGTTGACACCCTTCTTCAGACAAGTTGTGGTAGGGGATAGGAAGCTGAGAGGAGACTGATAATTCAATGAGACTTTATTGTCACATGTACCTGGGTACAGTGAAATATTTTGTTCTGCATACACCCCGGTAAAATCAAGCGACAGACCAAACCTAGACGATACACAAGAGTCGCCATGTTTCTGCCGCTGACAAAGTTACAAAAGTTCATTGAACTTTTATCTTCTGTTTTATCTTCTGCTCGCTGCGGCAAACCAGGCATGGTTCCAACTTTATTTAACTACTTGAATTGAATTGAACATCTCCTGCTGCCATGGTGGAGTTAAGGGGCTGTTCCACTTGGGGGACCTAATTGGCGAGTTTAGAAGCGTTTAGGAGATATTGAAAAAATGACATGTTGAAGACCTCCTTCGACTATGTAGAAGACCAGCTTCGACTAGCTACTACTAGCTACGACTAACTTCGGGGAAATTGGACACCGAATAGTGGAGAGTGAAGACGACCTCCTTCAACCTCTCTTCGACTATGATGAAGACTAGCTACAACTACCTTCGACTACCTTCGATTACCCTCGATTACCTACGACTAAACCTACGAGTAAAAAAAGTATCGATTTTTTCCATGGCAACCTTTTTGTACTCGCAGGCATTTTTTTAACATATTGAACAAAACGCCGCAACCTAGCTGTGTCACTCAGATGGCGCGCGAAGTTTTTGTACATCCCAAAATCCTGGGGCGCCGCGCGCGACCGCTCGTCACTGCCTACGTCACCACGCACCATGCACGCATCACGTGCGAACCACGACGCGCGCATCGTGCATCGTGACGCGTAAATGGTGTCGCGTAAATGACGCGCAAATGACGACCAAGTGGGACAGGCCCTTAACTCCGCAGTCCCTTTGTGTCCATTTCAAGCTCAACTTGTCCAAGACATGATCCTGCTGGCAGACATTGTAAACGATTCCATTTGCTTGAGCAGGTGCCGACCCCTCTGTCAAGCTGCAGGGCGACACAGTGGGACAGCACAGCTGGTGTCTCTCAGCACCAGAGACCCTGCTTTGATCCTGACCTCGGGTACTGTCTGTGTGGATTTTTCAAGGTCTCCCTTTGACCTCATGGGTTTCGTCCGGGTGCTCCGGATTTCTCCCACATCCCAAAGACCTGCGGGTTTGAAGTTTAATTGGCCTCTGTAACATTGGGCCTGATGTGTAGGTAATTGGATAGTGTGGACCTAATGTTGACAGGTGATTGAAGGCCAGCGTACCCAGTGCACCATAGGGCCTGTTTCGATGCTGTATATCTAAGTGAAGCTAATGATGTTCCTAAAAATTCCCAATCTTTGTTCCCTCTGCATCCTCAGCACAGATGGGGGATCAATGAATATAGAGTTAGTGGTTCTGAACTACATGAGCTGTGGTTTATTGAAAGAACCTATTGCATAATACTATCAAAGGAATAGTTTCACCTTATCATAGTTCTTTGCATTCCTTATCCCTTCATTCTTCTGTAAACCCTCTGCGGTCCTGTAACCTCCTGTCTACAGTCTCCCAATTCTGGCCTCTTGCCTCCCCAAACATAATCATCTTGCGGTTCAAACGTTCATCTCCTTAGATTTGTAATTCCCTCCCAACACCTCTTTACAAGGTTAGTTTAGAGGCACAGCATGGAAACGGGTCCTTCGGGCCCACCGATGCCACTTCGACCCAGGATCACCCGTACACTAGTTCGATCCCACACACTGGGGACAATTTACTGAAGTCAATTAACCTACAAACCTGCAAATCTATGGAATGTGGGAGGAAACCGGAGCACCTGGAGTAAACCAATGCAGTTCCAGGCAGACTCCACACAGCCAGCACCCTTAGTTAGGTTTGAACCCAGGTCTCTGGCGCTGTATGTCAGCAACTCTACCGTTGCGCCACTGTGCCAACATGTAGACATTTATATGAGGCATTTCTCCTCACGACCTCTTTTCTCCTCTTAAATTCTACCTCTGACTAAGGTTTTGATCACCTGCCTTATTTCCAAACGGTACCAACTGGATTGATAAGCATTTTGGCACGTTTCATAATGTTAGCAATACAATATGAATGGTAGTTGCCTTTGGTGAAAAAAATTGATTTAGGTTCCTCTTTATTTGATCAGATATTGTTATTAAGTACTACTCACTGACTTCAACATCATATTCATGTGAAAATGCTTGCTTACAATAAGTTGCGTACCGAATAGATGCCCCATATCAAAAAATGACAGTACATAAAATTAAATAGCAAGACCTTTTCCAGACTCTGTTGCTATTCAGTAAAACTGCTGCTTGCATTTTGTTGATTTATACTGACCTTGGCCTTACACTATCTCATCACCAGCTTCAAGAGTCCCTCCCTTAAACTCGCGTTATCTTGTTAAATACGTTCATATCTGCCTTAGCTTTTAATCAACAAACTAATATCGACCTCTCCAATCGGGAATCAAATTTGTTTCTTAATGTGGTCCGCACAAGTGGCCTGACCAACTACAAGCGCTATATAAATACAGGTTGTTGATGTCTATGATCATCGAACCATAAGAGGAGGTATCGACACAGATGATCAAAACTTTGTTGACTTCTTGAAGATAGACACAAAATGCTGGAGTAACTCAGCAGGTCAGGCAGCATCTCTGGAGAAAAGGAATGGGTGATATTATGGCCGAGACCCTTCTTCAGACTGTGAGTCAGGGAGAGGGGAACTGGAGGTATGAAAAAGTACAGAAAACAAAAGAATGAAAAGTGCGAAAAGAACAAATCAAGGCCAGCTCACGGAAAGTGGAGCCCACAATGGTCCATTGTTGGCTGTGGAAGATGTGATAACGAGGGGGGTACGAACAGTGAAACTAAGCAGGATGACAGGGGGACAATTAGGGTGGGGGAGGGATGGAGAGAGAGCGAATGCAAGGGTTACTTAAAATTGAAGAAGTGTTTGGCAACTGGGAGATCGAGTAGGCCATGGCAGACTGAGTGTAGGTGATCAACTAACTGATCGCCCAGTCTGTGCTTGGTCTTGCTGATATATAGGCGTCCTTGATTCTTGATTGTTGACTTCGTGATGGATTTAAGAACTATCTTGAGGTAGGGCAGGATGAGAGGCAGAGAGAGAGACACACACACACACACACACACACACACACACACACACACACACACACACACACACACACACACACACACACACACACACACACACACACACACACACACACACACACACACACACACACACACACACACACACACACACACACACACACACACACACACAGAGGGAACTGCAAATCTTGGAAGCAGTTGCTCATCCATTCTCCAGCATCACCCATCCATCAAACTTGTTGTCACTGTCACTTAGGAAATCTTAACTTTAACAGGATGTGTTTGTGAGATTACCTCGGAGATAGTCAGCGACTTCTTACACAAATCTTGATAGCGTGTAACTGTACTGCAAGACAGAGCAACCTTTTCCACAGTAAAGTCTTGCAAGATAACAGAATGGTCACACTTCGAACTTATGGCAGGATCCAGTTTGCTAGAGGCCCTGTGTACTATCTCAAGCCTCAAACCGCCCCAACAAACTATGATTGCGAGAGCAGATAAGGTGAAAGGGAGTTACAAAAAGGACACAGATGTAAGATAACTGGAAGCAAGCAAGGGAGTGATGATAAGGTTTTTTCCCCCACTCAATGCTTACACATGGCGAGTTGCTGTGATCTGAAGAGCATATACAATCATAGTGAAATGGGGAATGAATGTGGGGTGTGGGATTAATCAAACTGTCCTTTCAAAGTGCAGGCTGGATAGCTAGAACAGTTTCCTTCTGTGGTTTAGTTTGATATGTTGGATACAAGCAGCACACAATGACTCAAAACCAAAAACACTAGAGGACATAGGTTTCGGTTGAGGAAGAATAGATTTAATAGGAACCTGAGGGGTAACTTTTTTACACCAAGGGTGGTGGGTGTATGGAAGGAGCTGCCAGAGAAGATAGTTGAGGCAGTCACTATTTCAACATTTAAGAAATATTAAGACAGGTACATGGATGGGACAGGTTTAGAGGGGTATGGGCCAAACAGGTGGGACTAGTGTAGATGTGACATGTTGGCCAGTGTGGGCAAGTTGGGCCGATGAGCCTGTTTCCACACTGTAAAACTCTATGACTCTCTATGACATATTGCAAGAGATATGACTCTCTATGACATATTGCAAATGTTTTGTCAAAGCGGGAGATTTACGTCATCTTGCGGTTGTTAAGATGAGGTAATGTTAAGGGCCAGTCCCACTGCGGCGAACTAATCAGCGAGTTCAGAAGATTTTGCCCTCGACTCATACTCGCAGCATGGTGGACACGCGGTCCTAGGAGGTCTTTGTAACTCTCCTTCATGCTCGAGAGTAGTCCCCGCGTACTCGAGGCCTTAGCTAGGTCGCGGCATATTTTTCAACATGCTGAAAAATGCCCGCGAGTAAAAAAAGGTCGCCATGGAAAAAAATCGATATTTTTTAACTCGTAGGTTTAGTTGAGGTAGGTCGTAGTAGATTGGCATGTTAGTCATAGGTAATCGAGGGTAGTCGAAAGTCAAGCTCGTTCAGAAAAAAAAGGTAAGTAAACCGACAGGTAATGTTAAATGCCCGCTAAACTTTATTAAAAGTTGTCTGTCTTTGTAAAAGTGTCTCCACTCCTTCTCCCCCCCTCTCTCCCCCTCTCTCCCACTCTCTCCCCTTCTCTCCGCCCCCCCCCCCTCCCTCTCCGCGCTCTCTAAAGGACTTACCTTTATGTGCCAGCTGTCCTTTATCTTCCTGTTCATCGCGGGTGTGAATTTCAGACAGCGCTCCCCCGCTTTCCCTGGCCCCCGCCTTTGCGATGTGTGTGTGTGTGTGTGTGTGTGTGTGTGTGCGTGTGCGTGTGCGTGTGCGTGTGTGCGTGTGTGCGTGTGTGTGTGTGTGTGTGTGTGTGTGTGTGTGTGTACGGTTGGTCGATCCAGCTCGCGGTTTCATCGCTGACGGTCGATCCAGCTCGAGGTTTTTCAGGCGAGTGCCCTCGAGCTTGAAGGTCGAAGACAGTCGCTGAGAAGTCGCGTTAGTGGGACAGGCCCTTTACATAGTGTTTTAAAAGAGGAAACTGAGTTTGCATGGATTGAAGCGGGGATGAGCTAAACTGATGGAACAATGAGGTTGGCAGCTGGGTAGCCATTCCATATCTTCTTCATGATCCTCCTAGACAACTGTTCCTGACCCATCTCCAAATGTGAAAGAGAAAAAAAAGTGAAGACTTGGCCTGAACATAGTTACAAACCTTCATCTAAAAGCTGGTCAAGATCCTCCTGTTGATTGGCAACAAAAGGTATCGCCAGTGGCAATGTTTTATTGCAGGTTAGATATGGTCACTGGTAATTGGACCGCATATTTTACTTCTGGTTTGTGAAGAATGGATTAGGGTTCAGAAAGTTGCTATGCAACCAAGCCATGGATATCCAATGGGTTATCTAATTTAGAAACAATATCTCTGATCAGAGGTTTCCTCTGACTTTCAGGTAAATCTATACGAATAAATCACGAGTACCTCAGTATTTCTCATCTGTAGGTCCAGCACTCTACATTGAAAGACTCCTTGAGGAGCTCCTTTCCTTGAAATTATTCGCCTAGCTTCTCCTCTTTCTAAAGAACTGGAGAAGGTCCCAAGCTCTGAAAATCTGCGATGCCATTCATTTAGCTCAACAATGATAGCCCCATTTACCCAACCCGAGAGTCACAACACATCCTGGGTCTTCCTGACAGCGTTTGGATTCACACCAGTCAAGAGTGTTTAATTGTCATATGTACCAACTACAGAACAATGACATTATTACTTGCAGCAGCATAACAGGCCTGTAAACACAAGATACAAAGGTAACATCTTATAACCAAAAATTCAATAAAAAAAACAATGCTAGTGCAAAAAAAACCCCAAAGTCCTTTGTGCAACCAAGGACAGCCCATAGAAGTTCACAGTTGACGTTGTTGTGTTTTGTAGTGCTCAAGATTCTGATGCTTGTTGGGAAGAAGCTGCCCTTGAATATGGCTGTTCGTAGTTCGGAGTTTAGTTGGAGTTTGTAGCGTTCAGTAGCCTGATGGTCGTTGGGAAGAAGTTGCTCCTGAACCCGGAACAGTTTTCAGGCTCTTCTACCTTCTTCCCGAAGGTCGGAGTGAAAAGAGAGCGGGGCCTGGGTGGTGTGGGTCTCTGATGATATTAGCTGGCATTTTGAGGCAGCGTCTCCTGTAGATGCCTTCGATGGTGGGGAGGTCAGTACCCATGATGGGTCCGGGCGTGACTTTGGTGTACAAGCACAAGATGGAGGAGAGAGACCAACTTGATTCTGTGACGGTTCAATCAAACCGTTGTGAACTAGTTCATACATTCAGTGGCTGTTTGTGGGGGCAACGTTGCTGATCTCTACACCCCATGTTTGAAGAGGCCTCCGCTGATATCACCCAACTCTCATTTTAAAATTATGCTCCTCTGCCACTAGATTCCTCCAACAGAGGAAATAGATTCCCTTGATTGCATCCCTTAATCACCTTATGCATAACTTAATCTTATGCATTGGGGAGAGTCAAATGCTACTCAGTGGAACGTGTCATCTTAGTTTAACCTTTCCGCCCAATGTCATTGTGGTGGCAGTTCTGCACTTTCTCCAAAGCAAGATCCCAATGGATCCGTGGCCAAGGTGAACCAGAACCCTGATCCAAGGCCATATTTTCCATCAGACAATTCAGCCAATATCATTGAATGTAACCATCTCCTCCTGCATGCTCTCAATCTGTTTGAGGGCAAAACATCGTCATTGCATATGTTTCATTTATTTGTTCTATATCTCTCCAAATCACCGTCTACCTCTCTCGTTTTCCTTTCCCCTGACTCTCAGTCCGAAGGTGACCGACCCGAAATGTCACCTTTTCCTTTTCTCCAGACCCGCTGAGTTATTGCAGCTTTTTGTGTTTATCAAATATTCCCTGATTGAAAAATATGTGTTTCAGGAGCAAATCGCTCAACCCAGACTCTGAAGCAATCCAACCCGAACCTTGTGTTTAATTGGAAGGTACTCATTCACCGACCCAAAACCAACAGGTGTGGTCAGGTCTTGCCAGACATGGGTCAGGTAGTTGGACTCTATTCTAAAGCCGGTATAATGGTCCATAAAGGTGGAGTCTGACACTGAAGATTTAACATTGCACATCAGCCAGAGTGATAGACAACCTGCTGCATAATCTTCAACCTTGTTGATTGTTTGGGGACACCTGGATCATTCTAGCTTCATTCTAACTATCAGCCTGGGAAAGATTATCGGGCAATGTAAAATGCAGAAACGGTCCATTGATGTCGCTATATATTGTGCTTAAGGCAAGCTTAAGTTACGTGACCTGACTAAACGGCTGCTGAACCACAATTTCAGCACCAAATATTGGCTCACTCTCATCTGAAAAGTGAATTTTATTTATTGGCACTCCTAGATTTACCACACGTGACCTGAGCTATGGGGAGAGATTGGGCAGGCAAGGATTTTATTTCATCGAGAGCACGAGGGTAAAGGGCCTGTCCCACTGTACGAGGTAATTCAAGAGTTCTCCCGAGTTTTCCCGATTCGAACTCGGAGAGTGTCCGTAGCGGGTCCGTAGGAGTTCGTGGATGTTTCGTAGCGGCTCGTACGAGTAAAAAGTAACAATTTTTTTCATCACGAGTATTTTTTTACTCGTGGACATTTTTCACAGTGTTGAAAAAACGTCACGAGTTTACCAGATTTCCTGAGTACCTACCGTTACTCGTACGAGCCGCTACGAGACATCCACGAACTCCTACGGACCCGCTACGGACATTCTCCGAGTTCAAATCAGGGGAAAACTCAGGAGGACTCTTGAATTACCTCGTACAGTGGGATACGCCCTTAAGGGGTTGTGCTATAGAGGTGTTTAAAATCTTGAGAGGAATGCACAGAAAATCTTTTATCCAGAGCTGAGGACATAGGTTTAAGGTGATATACTTCACATCCAAATTCCATTCATAAAAGAGCATGTAGAGTCACGGACAAACAAGGAACTGCCGATGCTGCAATCTAGAGCAAATCACAAAGTGCTGGAGGAACTCAGCGGGTCAAGCATCATCTGTGGAGGGAACGGACAGACGATGTTTTGGGTTGGGGTCTTCCTTCAGGCTGGCGGTTTGGGTCGGGATTCCTCTGAAGAAGTGGCCCAACACGAAATGTTGCCGGTCCATTCCTTCCACAGATGCTGCCTGACCCGCCTGGTTCCTCCTGCACTTTATGTTTTGCATGTAGAACCATGGCTGATTCCTACTGTCATTCAATACATACCAAGAGTTGAACACTGTGCTCTTCATTACCTCAAGACAAGCCTCATAATACAGGACAACATCATTCCCATGCCCGGACAGTACACGTCACAATGACTTAGAGGCACAAAGATGTTACCACCAGCACAGCTCAGAGCAAATAGGTTTAACATTTCATAAAGTCATAAGGAATAGGAGTAGAATTAGGCCATTTGGCCCATCTAGTCTACTCCACCATTCAATCATGGCTGATCTATCTCTCCCTCCGAACCCCATTCTCCTGCCTTCTCCTTATAACCTCTGACACCTGTACTATGTTTACATATTCTGTTGTGCTGCAGCAAGTAATAGTCCTGTCCCACTGTACGAGTTCATTCCAAGAGCTCTCGCGAGTTTAAAAAAAAATCAAACTCGTGGTAAGCACCGAGAATGAACATAGCGGGTATGTCGGAGCTCGGGGACGTCTCTTAGCGGCTCGTAATGCTAACGGCAGGTACTCGGGAAGACTCGCTAACGGCAGATAAGCACGGAAAGACTCGTGAAGATTTTTCAACATGTTGAAAAATGTCCACGAGAGCCCCGAGTACCGACGAGTGGCCATTACCGTAAATCTCCGAGTTCGAATCAGGGCAAACTCGGGAGAGCTCTTGGAATGAACTCGTACCGTGGGACAGGGCTTTAAGAATTTCATTGTACTATCTGGGACATATGACAATAAAACACTCTTGACTCTTGAATCTCATCGGAAAATCAACGCAAGGCTTCTACGGCACACCGCTAGAATTGACGTCTTCCATTCAAGTCTCTGGTGTGAGACTCGAACTCACTCCACCTGAGACAGGAACCAGGGTGCTGCCCAATTAGCCACCTATAGACGACACATTCAAGTAGCACGTACCATGGGAACATCATCAACACGATGACTGCAATGGTTCAAGCATGCAGCGTCTGTTTTCCAAAGGAGGGGGGGTAGACAATAAATACGGTAAAAATTGTGAGCAGCAAGCACGGTTTTAATAAATTACACTAACATCGATTCAAAAATAATTTTTCCATTTAACTCCTCTTTGGACTGAGCAATTATTATTTCACAGATAAAAATGAACCAACTAAATCTTTATCCACTGCACTCAAGTCATATTCAAGAGACCAGAGCCACTATTATTTTCCAGCTTTCTCTCCCCTAGTACAATCAGTCTGAGGAAGGGTCCTGATATGAATTGTCGTCTGTCCATTCCCTCCATAGATGCTGCCTGACTTGCTGAGTTCCTCCTGCACTTTGTGTTTTACTCAAGATTCCAGCGGGTGGTTTATTTTTAAAAGAGACATACAGCCCCTTCGGCCCAACTAGTCCACACAGACCATCGATCACCTGTTTATACTAGTTCCATGTTATCCCACTTTCTCATCCACTCCCTACACTCTAGGGGTCATTTACAGAGGACAATTAATCTACAAACCCGCACGTCTTAGGGGTGTGGGAGGGAACCCATGTGGTCATAGGAAGAAGGTCCAAACTCTACACAGGCAGCGCCCCAAGGTCAGGATTGAACCTGGGTCTCTGGCGCTGTGAGGCAGCAGCTCTACTAGCTGCACCATTGTGTGGCCCACCAGTCTCATATTAATGCCCAACTGCGGAATCTCCTCAGAATAGGACTACTTTGATGAAGTTCTCCTCCTCCCTGTGATGGGAGTGCTGTGAGACCCTCTATCACTGCTCGCCCTGTGCGGTTCCTGCTGTTTGACCGTGTTCTGTCCCGGGTGCGTTATTCTACCCATCTTTCAATCAAAGCTCCATCATGTGTATCCACCTATCACTCGTGTATGAAGGAACTGCAGATGGTGGTTTAAACCAAAGATAGACACAATAGTAACTCAGCGGGTCAGACAGCGCCAACACGTGCCAAGCTTTAACCTGCCCCCCTTCCTCTCTTTCCCAGCTCTCTACCCTCTAATACAATCAAACTGAAGAAAGAAGCTGACCATGAAACATCACTGTCTGTCCCGCTGAGTTACTCCAGCACTTTATGTTTCCTATAAAATGTGCAGGCTAACACTCCAGTGTTAACTGAGTGCATTGCTATCAAAACTCTTATCTTTAAAATAAAGCTACTCAGGTGAAAGTACAAGTCTCGAAGCCACTATTTCAAAGAAGCGCCTGAGTTCTCCCTGGTGTCCTGGGCCAATATTTATCCGTCAACATCACTAAAGCACATTATCTTCCTGTTATCAAGTAGCTGTTAATGGCAGCTTGCTGCCAGAATTCTGCACCATTAATCCAGACACTGTGGAATCCCATTGAGGCAGGGAGGGAGAATGTACATCCAAACAATTAAATAAAATCAGAATGTTTTTTAAAAAGTATTCTTAGTAACGGAACCATGAAGCAATTGGATTGTCATATAAAAATATGTCACACACATGCTTCCCTCACTTAAGAAGGAACTGCAGATGCTGGAAAATCGAAGGTAGACAAAAGTGCTCACACACTCCAAAGACATGCGGGTTTGTAGGTTAACTGGCTTGGTACAATTGTAAATTGTCCCTAGTGCGTAGGATAGCGCTAGTGTACGGGATGATCGCTGGTCGGCGCGGAGTCGGTGGGCCGAAAGGCCTGTTTCCGCACTAAACTAATCTGCCAATAGTTTCTCCCAGACTAGCCCATTCCATCAGCTACAAGTGCCCATTTGGATAGTAGGCCCCCCCTCGTTCATGACTGACCATGGGTGATGCATCCTAGTTTGCAGGTGATGTGTGGTCGGATGCAAGCCTGGGCGATGTCATATGGAGGACAGGTTGTTGCCCATGCAGCATGTCCCCCCTCTCCACGTCGCTGATCGATCCAAAGGAACAGCAGGGCCGTTACAGTTTGGCACCGGCACCGTCGCATGAGCTGCCAGAGCGAGGTTGTAGACAACGACGAACTACCTTAGGGGCTCCGGATTTTCTTGAGGTTTACTCCAGGAGCCTTTTCCATGACTGGATATGGCCACAAGGCAGTGGAGGTTTTAAATCAGAGTTTTCCCTCTCCTGGATGGACCACCTTCCCAGGCTGACGTGTCCCATCTGCCCGAGACTCATGGGGGCGGGAGCGTCTACCTTCCCGTGCAGGTCTATAGCACCTGCCCACCTGCCCATTTGGATATGGCTATGGCATTAGTTCCTTTTGAAGGATTAAAAAAGAAGAGTGCCAATTATATACAGAAGTGAATTATGCACTGGATCATACGGTAAGAATGCAGGTGATTGTCTACTCATAGTGCTGGCATGTTCAATTGGGACAGTGTGACCATGTACCTTGGTGACCTTTAGCAGCAGGATCGTTGCATAGTTTCAGTATAATGGTCACCAGTTTAAGATGAGGACGAGGAGGAATTTATCTTGGTGGGTTGTGAACCTCGGCCGATACAGACAGATCTTTGAGTATGAAGAAGGGTCCCGTCCCGAAACGTCGACTGCTCATTCCTTTCACAGAGGCTGCCTGATCTGCTGAGTTCCTCCAGTACTCGGTGTTTTGCTCAAGATTCCAGCATCTGCAGTTCCTTGTGTCTCTAGACCATTTAGTCTGTAGAACATAGAAATATAGAAAATAGGTGCACATTCACGTCAAGTGTTGTTGAATCTAAGTTCAAGTGAGTTTATTGTCATGTGTCCCTGATAGGACAATGAATTTCTTGCTTTGCTTCAGCACAGCAGAACATAGTAGGCATTGACTACTGAATCCCACGACAGAAAACAAAGAACAAACGATATTTAGCTGAGCCAGACACCTTGTGTCACGTTTATTCCGGAAGCCTCTTTTTACCTACAATCACCCCAATCAGAACCCGCGTGCAAATAAGGCCAATTAGTGCAGCTGACCTTGGAGTTGTTATTGAGCTCTTGTGGCTTCTCGTGAGGCTGTTGGTGAGTCGCCAGCGGTAACAAGCTGTATGCAAAACCAGCATGGCCGTGAAGGCACCACGCAGTAGTAGGCCATTCGGCCCTTCGAGCCAGCACCGCCATTGAATATGATCATGGCTCATCATCCAAAATCAGTACTCCGTTCCTGCTTTCTCCCCACATCCCTTGATTCCGTTAGCCCTCAGAACTATATCTAACTCTCCCTTGAAAACATCCAGTGAATTGGCCTCCACTGCCTTCTGTGGCAGCGAATCCCACTCTGCGGCAGAGAATTCCACGGGTTTTCCTTAGAACATGTTTTACGGGGAGCAGGCTGTAACATGGGGCTGAGATCACAATCAGACCACCCATGATTTAATGAATGAGGGGCAATGTTGCACCGATCTCAGCCATCTCTAGGCATCAACTTGTCCCAACGGAATAGAACTCATTTCTATTTAATCGTAAAAATAATTATTTAAAGTACTGACACAGTCATTGAGTGCATTCTTGAGAACACAAATAACAATCACACTCATACACCCAAAGACATTTTTTGCAAAACACGAAGCGCTGGAGGAACTCAGCGGGTCAGGCAGCATCTGCGGAAACATGGGTGGAAGGGGAGAGACATTTTTACCCTGGTAGCGTAAATGTACATCTCACACCTTCAAATCGCATGGGGGAGTTTTAAGTTCACTATATGTTGCAGCGAAATCTCATAAAAACCAAGAAAAAGAGGAAAGTTGAGTATTAAAGTCATAAAGAGATCCAGCACAGAACTGTGGAGAAACAAGGAATTGTAGATGCTGGTTTACAAAAAACAGACACATAGCAGGTCAGGCAGCATTTCTGGACTGCACAGAATTAGGCCATTTGGCCCATTATGTCCGTGCATCAACACAATCATAAATCCTTTTATTCTCTCCATGTTCTCATTCAACTTCCTGCCAGATTTTTACCACCCACCCACACATTTAGCGAAACCTACAGTGATTGGTTAACTGACCAGTGGGTACAATGTGGGAGAAAACCGGTGCCCCCCAGGAGGAAACCCACGCATGCTCAGGAAGAACGTGCAAACTCCACACAGGCAGCAGCAGAGGTCGTGATCAAGAGGACACAAAGTGCTGGAGTAACTCAGCGGGTCGGGCAGCATCTATGGTGAACATGGACAGGTGGCATTTTGGGTCGGGACCCATCTTATGACTCAAACATTGATAGGCGACGTTTCCGTTTGGGACCCTTCAGTCTCCAGTACTTCTTAATGTCCTTTTCAGTAAACCAGCATCTGCAGTTCCTTGTTTCTGCAGAGGTCATGATCAAAAGAGGATTGATGGAGTGGTGCAGAAGCTACTTTATTCCATACACCACTGTGTTGCCCTTAAGAATATTAATGCCTAATCAGTCTCTTGATGCTGCTGTACAAAAAACACGGGAGTTTTAGTGGGAAGGAATCAAAACAATACCTTATCCTTTTCTCTACAGATCTCAGAAAGGCAAACCAGTGATGCAATGCACTACAGACCTGAGCCATTGGTATCATTGCCAGCTGTGACTTGTCACAGCCTTTGTCCAGGTGGTGATCATCAACCTTGGCAGGATCAGTGGGCATGAAACTGAGCGTGTACACCCCGCTGAAAGGAGAGGAGATTGTTGGCGCACTTTCTACCTTCGGTCATTCTTCAGCAGTCTTTGTTGGCTCGGCACAGACAGTGACATTGGCGGTGAGCGTGGAGGTATCCATGGATACCTGCCTTTGCTCTCAGCTGCAATCCAGGATACATGGCCCAGGAGATTTCAAAGGGGGTGAAAGTGGGAACGGAGAAATGCATGATTTATGGGAATTACACAAACAGGAAATTTTGCCCTGCAAAGCAGAAATTCCTACCAACAGGCAGACCTTAGTGAGGGTCCAATTTAGTGTCATCAAAATTGAGGCTAATGCATCATAGCTGCCATAATTTTTATCTAAAGCATTACTCTTACTGAGGCTTGTGCTTGGTAAGCTCATCCCGACAAGGTGATATGATAAAATTGGCTTCAAGGAGTCTGGGCTGGGGAGGAGGGTAAATAGCCAGCCGGTCAAATACATGAGCAAGACCCATTAATACAGAACTTTTAACACAGACAATAAGTACCTAGACATTACATAGAAACGTTATCAAATGTAAATTAATGACCAGGCCATAGGAGGAAATTGTAGTGCAGGTAGTCAGATGGCACATCAAAGCTGTCACCGCTTTTAAGAAGTATTTGGACAAGCACCTGAATCATCAAGGCATATTGGACAATGGACCAAGTTCTGGTAAATGGGATTGGAATCAATGATATTCAGCATGGGCCAAAGGGCGTGTTTCTACTGCCGGCCAGACATGGTCCTGTGGTCCACAACAGTCAAGTTGGCATACGTTGTGGAATTGACAGTTCCATGGGAAGATGGTGTTGAAGAAGCTTATGAGAGGAAAAAGACCAAGTACTCTGAACTGGCAACTGAAGCTTCCCAGAATGGCTGGAAGACCAAGATTTTCCCTGTCGAAGTGGGATGCAAGCGATTTGTTGCTACATCTATGACCAGGCTATTAAAGAAAATGGGGGTATCGGGTCGCTCCCTCCAACAAGCAATCAAGTCATTATCAAATTCTGCAGAAAAAAGCAGCAATTGGATTTGGATCAAAAGGAGAGACTGCAAGATGAGGATAGGAGTGTATGGAATTGAGGGAGGTGTAACTGGGACACCAGGTATCACCGTTGAGCCCTCTGGAAATGTTGTGGGCTTATCAATGAAACGTCAAAGAAGGTGGGTGCCCACCTGATGACGTACCTACCCTACCTTTCACCACTCCAATCTCACTGCAAATAGCAAGAGTGCCGACTTATTACAGGGATTGAAACGTCAAGTCCTATTAGCTCCACTATGAAAGAACTAGGTTTCAGGAAGTGTCTGATGTGAAGCAGGACAGTTATAGGGAGGTTTAGAGAAGGAAATTCCAAGCCTCGGACTTTTGCAGCCAAGTGCACCCATAGTACAGTCACCAACTTCAGAGATCCAGAACTTGGGGATTGTAAGGCTGAAGAACATAATCTGTAGACACGAGGAACTGCAGATGCTAGAATCTTGCATAGAACACAAAGTGCTGGAGTAACCCAGCGTGCTAGGCAGCATCTCTGGAGGACAGGGATAGGCGATGTTTTGGGCAGGCGTTATAATGGGACGTTATAATGAGGAAAAAGCTGGAAAAGAGGTAGGGATGTTCACATGCTTTGTCCCCACCCTCAACTCTTTTTCCAGCTTTGTCTCCAATCAGTCTGAAGGGCCCAACCCAAAACCTCACCTATCCATGTCCTCAAGAGACGCTGACTGATCTGCTGAGTTACTCCAACACTTTGTGTTCTAAGATAATATGGACAGGGCGCTACCATGGAAGGATTTGAAAAATGTTTAAACTGAGGAATTGCTGAAGCTTAATACCTCAGCGAATGCCAAAGTGATAGGTCCCGATTGTGATCCATTCCTGAACACCTTTTGTAATGCCATATGTGGGAAAGAACACATGAGAAAACTAGAAATGAAGTTAAAAGACGAGCAGACCAACATTTATGTTGGATTGGAGATACAGCATGGAAACAGTTGACCCATTGGCCCACCGAGTCCATGCTGACCATTGGTCACTCATTCTATGTTATTCCACTTCCTACACACTAAGGGCAATTTTCCAGAGGTCAATTAACTTACAAACCCGCACATCTTTGGTACATGGGGGAGAAACCAGAGCGGACCTGAAAAAGGGTCTTGAGCCGTAATGTCAGCTATTCCTTCTCTCCAGAGATGCTGCCTGACCCGCTGAGTTACTCCAGCATTTTGTGTCTATCTTTGGTGTAAACCAGCATCAGCAGTTCCCTCCTACGCAAGAAACCGGAGCACCCTGAGGTAACTGGCGCGTTCACAGGCAGAACGTGCAAACTCCACACAGACAGCACCCGAGGTCAAAATCGAAGCCGTTTCTCCGGCTTTCGAGGCAGCAGCTCTGCCCGTTGTGCCGCTGTGTCACCCTTTTGCCATCTACCCGGTCGACTGGGCAGGAAGCCAGTTGCGAGTCACCACCTCCAGCGGAAGAGCGAGCAGTGAACACGGGGAGGAAAATAAAACAAAGGAGAAAGATTTGACAGCCTTGGGCTGCTCCTGCGGCTGTTGTCCAACTGAGCAACGGGACAGGTTGCTGTTCACACGATTTCCGCTCTCAGTCAAACCAGCAAGGGAAGGCTTGGGCTGCACGCTGACAGAGAGGGAAATCAGAATTCAAGTCACCTCAGGCATCTGTCATACATTTTACTTCAGACCATTAGAATACAGACCACTCGAGATGACCTCTCAGCTACACTGTCGCACTGCGCTAACCAACTTTTACACCAGAGCAGTAAAGCTAAACAAATACATAATCTTTGCCTTTGTTTTGGGGTGTTGGAAGTGGGGGGTTAATGAGGAAGCAGGGTTAAAAGCAATCATCGTTGGGCTTTGAGCTGTGATGTAGCCCAGTCCAACACACAGGCCAGACTCCCCACCACGTACACTTCACACAGCCTCGGGAAAGCAGCCAATATCATCAAAGATTTTTTCCACCCCGGACATCCCTTCTTTTCCCTGCTCCCGTCGGGCAGCAGATACAGAAACTTGAAAACGTGCAGCACCAGACTCAGGAACAGCTTCTTCCCCTCTGTAATCAAGCATCTACACAGCCCTTCCATAAACGAGGGTGCAGTCCCGATTGCCCAACTTTCCTCATCGTGGACATTGAACCTTTTCTCTGGAACTGTTACGCTACAATGTTGAGAACTATATTCTGCACACTATCTTTTCCTTTGTTCTTCCTATGGCAGCTATCCCCGGTTGCAGCTCCTAGACTATGGAACAGCATCCCTCTTCCCATCAGAACTGCCCCCTCCATCGACTCTTTTAAGTCTAGACTTAAAACTTATTTCTACTCTCAAGCCTTTCTTGAGGTCCTCTGAGGGAGCGTTGTATGTATGTACCTATGTATGTAGGGTTGATCTATGTACCACTGTTTGTAGCACGTTAGTATATGCATCAATGTGAAGCACTTTGGTCAACGAGAGTTGTTTTTAAATGTGCTATAGAAATAAAATTGACTTGACTGACGACTATTGTACTTGAGTTTGGCTTGATTGTATTCATGTATAGTATTATCTGATTTGATTGGATAGCATGCAAAACAGCCTTTCACCCTACCACTGTACATGTGATGATAATAAACCTTTGAGAGTTTATGCCGAAACCAATCTCACTCCAGGACTGACTGTGCACTTATGAACTGGGAAAACCAGCTACTGAATCCCAAACAATTTAAAATAAATCAATTTAGACCTTAGAGTTTAGAGGTACGCCGCGGAGGCAGGCCCTTCGGCACACCGAGTGCACGCCGTCCAGTGATCCCTGCACACTAACACACCAAGTACAATTTCTACCAAAGTCGGGGGGAGTTCCCCCCGCCACGGGTACCATGTAATCCCGTGCTATCTGCTCCATGGTCGGATAGTCGGCGACTAAACCGTCTCCCCCACCTAGTTCGCCGGGTGAGGTTGGGGGATGTGGACCCCCAGCAGGACCAAAAATGAGACCTGTCAAAGGGTGGATGAGCTTCTAGCGAGCCAACGGCCATCCACACTTCAGTAGAAGTTGCGCTCACTGTCGTACATAGCATTGTGCCCGTTGATGATTTCAATGATGATGATGATGATGATGATTATTAACCTACAAACCTTCATGTCTTTGTAGAGAAAAACGGAGCATCTGGAGAAAACCCACACGGTTACAGGGAGAACGTACAAACACCGTACAGATATAACATGTAGTCAGGAACTAACCCTAGTCTCTGGCGCTGTAAGGCAGCAACTCTACCACTGCGCCTCCGTGCCATCAAGTGAATTCCAAGTGAATGCAACGTGCAAACCTGCGAAGGTCTTAAAATTTGTGGTCAAAGTTTGACGCAGTTCATTAGATTATGGGAAACTGAGTGTGTTTCAAATTCGTATGATGTTCCTCAACTTACAAAAGTGGAATAACAAACAACTAATGTGAATGGTTCGGCATGTACCCAACGGCCCGAAGCTCTGTCTTTCATATGATTCCATGCTGTATCTTTTAATCAAACCACAAGAAGGTAAAACCAGGAAGAATGACTGATCTGACCACACCACCCACACGTGGCTGTGATCAATGGGAAATAAACATATTACTCAACAGGGAGACACATTTCAGGGGGGGAGGGCAGAATGGTGCAGCGGTAAAGTTGCTGCCTTATAGCGCCAGAGACTCGACTATGGGTGCTCTCCGTATGGAGTTTGTACATTCCGCCTGTGACCGTGTGGGTTTTCTCCGGGTGCTTCGGTTTCCTCCCACATTTCAAAGACATGTAGGTTTGCAGGTTAATTGGCTTCTGTAAAGTTGCCCCTAGTGTGTAGGATTGAACTAGTGTTCTGGGGCTCATTAGGCAGCGCGGACCACGTGGGCAAACAGTCTGTTTCCATGATTTATCATTAGAACATAGAACAGCACAGCACAAGAACAGGCCATTCGGCCCACAAGGTCTGTTCCGAACATGATGCCAAGACCCTCTCTTATCGACCTGCGCATAATCCATATCCCTCCTTTCCCTGCATGTCTATCTGCTTATTAAAAAGCCTCTGAAATGCCGCTATCATATCTGCCCCCACCACCAAACCTGGCAGCGCGTTCCAGGCACTCACCATCCTCTGTCTAAAAAAGATGCTCTGCACATTAGAACTAAAGTGAACTTGGAGCTGGTGAAGGCAGATTGGTGCCAATGCAGGTGTTGACATGGAGAGGACACAGGTTTAAGGTGACAGCAAACATTGAGAGGGCAGCTCACACCTGGACTGACTGTCTGACAGGGTGATGGAGCGGATTTGGTTCTTGGCTCAGAAGTGAATTGAGTAATTAGCTGTCCCTGTCACGTCTACCAAGAGACAGTGAAAGGCTTTTGCTTACGTGCTATCCAATATAATTAGGCAGCACTGCACATGAATACAATCAAGCCAAACACATACAGGTAGAGCAGAGAGAAAAATATCAGTGCACAATAATTGTGAAGAAATTAGGTTCTGGATACATCTGTTAATTATATCCAATAACAAAAAAGACGTAATGTGCAGGTGTAACTCAGCGGGCCAGACTGCATTTCTTGAGGACAAATGGAAAATTAGATAAAATACACCACACCTGGAGTATTGTATGCGATTTTGGTCCCCTAATTTGAGGAAGGACATTATTGCTATTGAGGGAGTGCAGCATAGGTTTACAAGGTTAATTCCCGGGAGGGCGGGACTGTCATATGCTGAGAGAATGGAGCGCTTGTACACTCTGGAGTTTAGAAGGATGAGAGGGCATCTTATTGAAACATATAAGATTATTAAGGGTTTGGACACGCTAGAGGCAGGAAACATGTTCCCGATGTTGGGGGAGTTCAGAACCAGGGGCCACAGTTTAAGAATAAGGGGTAAGCCATTTGGAACGGAGACGAGGAAACACTTTTTCTCACAGAGAGTTGTGAGTCTGTGGAATTCTCTGCCTCAGAAGGCGGTGGAGACCGGTTCTCTGGATACTTTCAAGAGAGAGCTAGATAGGGCTCTTAAAGATAGCGGAGTCAGGGGATATGGGGAGAAGACAGGGATGGGGTACTGATTGGGGATGATCAGCCATGATCACATTGAATGGCAGTACTGGCCCAGAGGGCCAAATGGCCTACTCCTGCACCCATTGTCTATGGTCTATTGCCTAATATCCATGATCTTATTTGGTAGACTAAAATGCTGGAGAAACTCAGCGGGTGAGGCAGCATCTATGGAGCGAAGGAAATAGGCAACGTTTCGGGCCTGCCCGAAACGTTGCCTATTTCCTTCGCTCCATAGATGCTGCCTCACCCGCTGAGTTTCTCCAGCATTTTTTGTCTACCTTCGATTTTCCAGCATCTGCAGTTCCTTCTTAAACATGATCTTATTTGGTTGACTTTGACCCTAAAACATTATCTATGAATTTCCCTCCAAATGTCCACCTTTTTGCAGCAGGACTCAATGGGCCGAGTGGTTCAATGAAATCATGAACGCATATTTTGGAAATTAAAAAAAAAAGTAGTGAAATATTATCCAGTCGTGTACTCAATCACCTTCCTCGAAAAACAGCAAGGAAGAGGTTAAGTTTGGAGCGCAGTGGCGGAGGCAGGAAGGGAGTTAGTTGTGTGTCGGGAAACCCCTTGCCGGCACCCTCTCCCTCCCTCCCTCCCTCCCCGCTTGGCTCCCGCCCTGGAGCCGCAGCGCTGTCGCTCCAAGGCAAGCAATAAATTGTGTACGGCGGCTCGCAATGACCTGCTCCAAACTGGAAAATCATTTCCCTCCCCGGGCAGCCCCATTTGACGGCTTGGCTTCTCTTTCCTGTTAACAAGAGGCCCTTAAAACGGCAGCGCACCAGCTGATGAACCGAGGCAGGAGTGTGGGCTCTTTTGTAATGAAGGACACTAAACACACCAGTTATTCGCCTATTTCAAATGCAAACACCTGGACTACAGAAAAAACCTTCATGAGAAAAAAATATTAATTGAAAGAGCATTAAAATAATTGTGCATTATTCAACTTGCTTGGAGGTGCAATGCATTGGTTCGAACATGCTAAAGTTGTACTGTTTTCAGTGTATCGATGTGCAGCAGCAGAGAACAGGGGTTTCGGCCCGAAACGTTGCCTATTTCCTTCGCTCCATAGATGCTGCTGCACCCGCTGAGTTTCTCCAGCTTTTTTGTGTACCTTCGATTTTCCAGCATCTGCAGTTCCTTCTTAAACAGGGTTCAATACTTGTGTTTAAGAAGGAGCTGCAGATGCTGGAAAACCGAAGGTACACAAAAATGCTGGAGAAACTCAATGGGTGCAGCAGCATCTATGGAGCGAAGGAGATAGGCAGCGTCAGGGTTGTGGCCCGAGACGTTGCCTATCTCCTTTGCTCCATAGATGCTGCTGCACCCGTTGAGTTTCTCCAGCATTTTTGTGTACCTAGGGTTCAATACTTGGTTGATAAATAAAATATGTTGCATCTCACCAACCAGTGCATGTGTCATCAAGTGGTGCAGGACTTTACATAGATAGTTGAAGTATTTGTTACATTAGATTAGATTTACTTTATTAATCCCCTTATTCAGGGGAAATTCAGATATCCTTGCAGCACACTAATAAAAATACAACATAGCATTCAAGAAGTTCAACACCAAAACACACAAACACAAAAGGCACAAAGTCCAGTCCCCATCCTCTTGTCCACCCAGAGTCGGGCCTATTGAGGCCTCCACAGTCGCCGCCACGGCACCCGATGTTCTCGCCGGGTGATGATGCTCCGGCGTCGGGAGAACCCCCAGCGGCTTGGGGTGCCAGGAACGGCCGCCTTCCCACCGGAGACCGCGGCTTCCAAGCCAACAGACCGCGCCGGACGGAGCTCCACACACTGGCGATCTCGGTGAGAGATCCCAGGCTCCAGGATGTAAAGTTCAGCGCCGCAGCTGGCCGCTCCACAGAACCGCGGCTCCACAATGTTCTTATCGGCGGTCCCAGCATACTGGAGTTCCAGCGCGGCGACCCAGGAAAGGCATCGCCCGCTCCGCAACAGCGCTCCAGCGCTGCGCCGCCGCCAAAGCCGAGGTTCTGGCCAGGTCCCCTCAGGGAAACGTCACTCCAGGACCCGCTGGTAGGCCGCGAGGACAGGTCGAAGGCTCTGCTCGGAGGAAGGCAGCCCCTCCGACCAGGTAGATGTATTCAGATTGAGCTAAAATAGTCCGAAAAAGGGTCTCGACCAAAAACGTCACCTATTCCTTTTTTCTGGAGATGCTGTATGACCTGCTGAGTTGGTCCAGATTTTTGTTCTATCTTCAGTTTAAACCAGCATCTGCAGTTCCTTCCTGCACATCGATTCCTTTCATCCAGTCTACATGGTGTGTTGCATCATAAAGGCTGGAAGTTTTTGCCAAGGATGCCTGCCACCCTGGCCATTCCCTTTTCTCCCTCCCAATTTCTGGGAGAAGATACAGGAGCCCGAAAGCACAATGCCCTTTCCAACTAATAGCCCTGTCCCACGGTGCGAGTTCATTCCAAGGGCTCTCCCGAGTTAAAAAAAATCTAACTCGTGGTAAGCACGGAGAATGAACGTAGCGGGTACGTCGGAGCTCGGGGATGTCTCTTAGCGCTAACGGCAGGTACTCGGGAAGACTCGCTAATGGCAGGTAAGCACGGGAAGACTCGTGAAGATTTTTCAACATGATGAAAAATGTCCACGAGAGCCCCGAGTACCGACGAGCGGCCATTACCGTAAATCTCCGAGTTCGAATCAGGGCAAACTCGGGAGAACTCTTGGAATGAACTCGTGCCGTGGGACAGGGGTTTAAGAGTTTCTCCCCCATTGCTGTCCAGCACCTGAATCATCATCTATTCGCACCCCTTTCCTGGAGGTGCCGTCATGTATACTTGCTTTTAACGTTCTCATTCACTTAAAGTCATAGAGTGATACAGTGTGGAAACAGGCCCTTCCGCCCAACTTGCCCACACCGGCCAACATGTCCCTGACACACTAGTCCAACCTGCATGCGCTTGGTCCATATCCCTCCAAACTTGTCCTATCCATGTACCTGTCTAACTGTTTCTTAAACGTTGGGATAGTCCCAGCCTCAACTACCTCCTCTGGCAGCTTGTTCCACACACTCACCACCCGTTGCCATTACTGTGGTAGTTATTTCAATGAGCCAGCACCGCCATTCAATGTGATCATGGCTGATCATCCACAATCAGTACCCCGTTCCTGCCTTCTCCCCATATCCCCTCACTCCGCTATTTTTAAGAGCCCTATCTAGCTCTCTCGTGAAAGTATCCAGAGTAACCAGCCTCCACCTTCTGAGGCAGAGAATTCAGAGTTTACAAGCCCAGCCGCTCCATTCTCTCAGCATATGGCAGTCCCGCCATCCCGGGAATTAACGTACGTAGGTTCAGTCCCTCAATAGCATGAATGTCCCTCCTCAAATTTGGAGATCAAAACTGCACACAGTACTCCAGGTGTGGTCTCACTGGGGCCCTGTACAACTGCAGAAGGACATCTTTGCTCCTATACTCAACTCCTCTTGTTATGACCCCCCCCACCCCCCCACCCCCCATCCCCAACCTTCGATCTTGGCGGCCCCCCCCCCCCCCCCCCCCCCCACTGGGTCCCTCTTTGTTCCCGATGGCTCCCTGCCGGGTCCCTCCTCGCGTCTCAGTGGTTCCCCACCGCGTTCCCCCCTTTGATCACAGCAGCCCCCCCACCCTCCGGATCCCTCCTCATTCCCAGCGGCCCCCCACTGGGTCTCTCCAACTAGCACTATTTCATGCACTGTTTCATGCACTATTTCATGCACTGTTTCATGCACTATTTCATGCACTATTACAAATTGCAATACAATATTTGCAGCATTCTGCAGTTGTGCACTCACTATTGTATCTTATCATGCATTCCTTTTACGCTTCAGGCGAACAAGAGATTTCATTGCAACCTGGTGGTGTATATGGCAATAAACTAACCTGAATATAAATCAGAAACAGAGGTCAGGGTTCAGTGCATGGAGCCAATGGATAAAATAATTTAAAATGCCATACAATTGGCAGATCTGACCTCAGCAAGATCTTTCTCAATACCTCTGGTATTCCTGGATGGAATACTGCCCACTGATGCCTCTAAACTCTGAAATACCCTCCCTTGGTCTCTCTGCCTCTTACAAACTCCTTAAAACATTGTGTAAGAAGGAACTGCAGATGCTGGTTTAAATCAAAGACAGACACAAAATGCTGGAGTAACTCAGCGGGACAGGCATCATCTCTGGAGAGGAGGAATGGGTGATGGTTCGGGTCTGAAGAAGAGTCTCGACCCGAAACGTCACCCATTCCTTCTCTCCAGAGATGCTGTCTGTCCCGCTGAGTTACTCCAGCATTTTGTGTCTATCTTCAGTCTGAAGAAGGGTCTTGATCCAAAATGTCACCTATTCCTTTTCTCCGGAGATGTTGTCTGACCCCCCTTAGAACATTGTCTTTTACTGGGCTTTAGACACTGATGTTTTGTGTGTTGTCTGGCTCTATATGCCTGTGATGCTGCTTCAAGTAAGATTTTCACTGTGCCTCCACCTCACCAGACGTGTCCACGATAATGAACTCAACTCGATATGACAACACTACGTATAGCTATACTCCTCTTAGTTCTCCCATAGCGATGCTCTCAGTGATGAATGCCCCTGCTCCCTTCATTATTCCCACTCCTTTACGTACCAAATGGTCACAGACGGTCCCCTCGCTTCACATTTCTCTTCTTACTTGCACCTTTTCAAGACCAACCTATTGCATTCACTTGTCCCAACCATCCTCCATCAATTGACACCAATGCCATGTGTAACTCCTGCCATGTGTAACCCTTTTATTCTCCGCGTCACCACCCACCCCCTCACCACACACTTTCTCTGCAAATTCAAACACACATTTTGCCTCTGACTTTTAACCCAAATATAGACAAAAGACAATAGGTGCAGGAGCAGGCCATTCGGCCCTTCGAGCCAGCACCGCCATTCACTGTGATCATGGCTGATAAGATCCTCGGCTTGCAACATCTCTCCACTGGTATTGCTTGATCTGCAAGGTATTTTCTGTTTTATTTCACATTCCCAACATCCCAGGGGCTTTGCTTTTTGTGACAATTATAATTTTTCTTACACAGAATGGTACAGCACAGGGACAGGCCCTTCCACCCACAATGTCAAGATTAGAAGAACGAGGGGGGGACCTCATTGAAACATACAGAATAGTGAAAGGCTTGGATAGAGTGGATGTGGGGAGGATGTTTCCACTCGTGGGAGAGTCTAGGGCTGGAGGTCATAGCCTCAGAATTAAAGGACGTTCGTTTAGGAAGGAGATGGACAGAAATGTCTTTAGTCAGGGGGTGGTGAATCTGTGGAATTCTTTGCCACAGAAGGGTGTGGAGGCCAAGTCAGTGGATATTTTTAAGGCAGAGATTGATAGATTTTTGATTAGTACGGGTGTCAGAGGTTATGGGGAGAAGGCAGGAGAATGGGGTTAGGAGGGAGAGATAGGTCAGCCATGATTAAATTGTGTAGACTTGATGGGCCGAATGGCCTAATTCTACTTCTCTCACGTATGACCTTATGTCCAAGCCAAACATGAAGCCAAGTTAAACTGATCTCTAATCATGATGCCAAGTCCAACTTTTATCCGCCTGTGCATGATCCATATCTCTCCATTGCTTGCATTTCCATGCCACTATCTGAAAGCCTCTTAAATCCCACTATCGTTTCTGCCTCCAGCAACTGCCCTAGAAGTGCGATCCAGGCACCCATCACTCTCTGTGTAAATGATGTGCCCTGCACATCTCCTTTAAACTTTGTCCCTCTCACTGCAAAGCTCTGACCTCTATCCTTTGGCATTTCTACCCTGGTAAAAGATTCCTCTTTGTGCAAAGTGTTGGCCCATCACCAACACTGTAACAATGACAGTACATCGTTGGTGGAGGAGAACCACACTTTGACCTTTTATCCCCGGTTTTCCAAAAGATAAAAAGGAAAGGATCTTAAGTTCGATTGAAAGATACAATAAGGAAACCGGCCCCTTGGCCCACTAGGTCCATGCCAACCATCGATCGCTCGTTCATACCAGTTCTATGTTATCACACTTTCGCATCCACTTTTTAAAATGTTTTACTTCCACTGTAACACCATGTATAACACCATATTCTGCATTCTGACATGTGTGACACACTCACATTAGGAGTAATTTTCCAAAGGTTAATTAATCTACTAACCCGTACTACGTCTTTGGGACGTGGAAGGAAACCGGAGCACTCGGAGGAAACCAATGCATTCACAGGGAGAACGTGCAAATCCCACACAGGCAGCACCCAAGGTCAGGATCGAACCTGGGACTCTCGAGCTGTGGGACAGCAGCTCTACCAGCTGCACCACTGTGTAGTTTTATACAAACTGTCCTGAAAACTACTGGTCCAATGTAAATCACTTCATTGATCATAACAATACAATGGATATCAATTTTTCATAAAATTACTTGTAGAATTAATTTTTGAATCCAATATCAATAAAAATATACTGTTCTGCTCAATTTCTGTCCTGCCTAGTTGGATCCCAATTAGTAGACTTTAGAGATACAGCATGGAGGCAGGCCCTTCGGCCCACCGAGTCTGTGCCGACCAGCAATCACCCTGTACACAAGCCTACAACGCTCTACGTCTTAGGAAGCCAATCACCCGGAGAAAACCCACATGGTCACAGGGAGAACGTACAATGCCTGTAGACAGCACCCGTTGTCAGGAGCAAAGCCGGGTCTCTAGCGCTGTAAGGCAGCAACCCTACCGCTTCTCCACCGTGCTGCCCGTAACCATTTAGATGTTGAGTTACCTACGAATGCATGGGTTCTTCTGGCACTTGTGAGTCAGTAGGTTCAAAGATTTGAATGGCAAAATCCAGGCTGACACTCCAGAGCATCAAGGGAGTGCAGTCCTTTCGATGTGACATTGAACCTGAGACCTGACAACTCTCTAAGGTAGATGTAGAAAATCCATTGCGTTATTTCAAAGGCCAGGAGAATTATCCCTGATGCCATGACCAATAATCATTTCTCACTCAATTCAATAATTTATTGATCGTATTATTGGTTTATTATTGTCACGTGTACCAAAATACAATGAAAAAAGCTTGTTTTAGTATGATATCCAGGGAAATCATACTGGACATGAGAACATCTTGATAGTGCAAGAGAGAAAAACAATGCAGAATATGGTGTTACTTAAGGGCCTGTCCCACTTTCACCACCTAATTCACGACCTCTGCCGAGTTTGCCCTTGACTCATACTCGCAGCATGGTCGCCACAAGGTCGTAGGAGGTTGTAGGTAGTTCGTAGATAGGTCTTGATGCTAGTCGTAGGTACTCGTGGCATCAAGTAGGTCGGGCCGTTTTTTCTAGCCTGATGAAAAATGTCCACGAGTACAAAAGGCCGTGAATTAGGTTGTGAAAGTGGGACAGGCCCTTTGTGTTGTTACCGCAAAAGAGCTGATATAAAAAGATTGCAACCTTCACGTGGTCCGCCCTGTTTCGACGAATGCAATCAACCTGGCATTACAGGTTTGTAGTTTCATTGGGTTTGTTAAAATTGTGTAGGATATTGCTAGAGTACGGGGTGATTGCTGGTCAGCGCGGATGGGGTGGGCCGAAGGGCCTATATCCGCGATGTATCTCTAAAGTCTAAAGTAAAGTCTAAAGGCTTTCTTGTTCGGAATGTCAATATGGAGAGAATGTTGGTAATTCTTACACTAGGGAACCTGAAGTTTCAACCATCTCCACATCAGCACCAATGATACAGACAGGGGTGTGTACACCCCCCTGCTTCCTGAAGCCGAGGACAAGCTCCTTCTTTTTGCTGACGTTGAGGAAGAGGTTGTTTTCTCGACACCCCGCTACTAAGCCCTCTATCTCCTTTCCTGTACTGGCCATTATCACATTGTTGGCTGTGGGATTTTGTGGGAGGCAAATTGTCCGTGCTGTCTCCAAGGTAGCATTAATGTTGATTACTGGACAAAGATCCAGAGAGCAGGACCTGAATTTGAATGACATGTGGAGGACAGGCAATTTAAACTCAGCAAGCTACCTACACCAACAACGAAAACTCAGTGACAGTAATGGTGACCAGGAAACAGTATTCACATTAGTAGATAAGACACAAAGTGCTGGAGTAACTCAGCGGGACAGGCATCATCTCTGGAGAGAAGGAATGAGTGATGTTTCTGGTCGAGACCCATCTCAGACCGAGAGTCAGGGGAGTGTCTAGGGCAGGGGTGGGGAATCTTTTCATGTTGGAATGCCGCATTAAGTTAGCTGTAATCTAATAAGGCTGCATCCAAGAAACTTCAATTAGATATACTTCAAAATGTACATTATTTTATTAAAATAGCCCTCATGATTTACTAATGTTTTAATTGCGGCCTTCAGTCGGGGAGGATTATTTAGTTGAATCTTCTTTTACTCTTTGGTATTTTAAATACGTTCATTTTAAGATTAAAATAAAAATAATAATTGACGAAGAAAAACATTAATGAAAATAAAGAGATTTGTTCTACAAAATTTGGATTCATTCAAAAGGCCGCTCTTAATGGCCTTGAAGGCCGCATGCAGCCTTTAGGCCGCAGGTTCCCCACCTGGTCTAGGGATATGGAGGTGTGAAAATGATATATTAAAGCGCACGATGATAAGGAAATGTAGAATGGTTCATTGTTAACTATGGGGAAGGTGGCAAGGAAACACACAATCAATAAAATTAATCAATAGGACAGTGAAACTAGTCGGAGAACTAGGGTGGGGGAGGGACAGAAAGAGCGGGAAAGCAAGGGTTACTTGAAGTTCGAGAAATCAATATCCATAATGCTGGGTTGTAAACTGCCCAAGTAAAATCTGAGGTTCTGTTCCTCTAATTTGTGTTGGACCTCAATCTGACAGTAGAGGAGTCCAGGACAGAAAGGTCAGATTTTCCCCTTTATCATGTATTTGTACACTGTAAATGGTTCGACTGTAATTATGTATTGTCTTTCTGCCGACTGATTAGCACGCAACAAACGTTTTTCACTGTACCTCGGTACACGTGACAATAAACTAAACTCAAACTCAGTGTCAATAAAAATATTGTGCTTGATCTTTGTGGAATTCTTTGCCACAGAAGGCTGTGGAGGCCATGTCAATGGATATTTTTAAAGCAGGGGTAGATAGATTCTTGTTTAGTACGGGTGTCAGGGGTTATGGGGAGAAGGCGGGACAATGGGGTTAGGGTGTAATGGGTTGTGTAATGGGTTGAGTCATACCTATGTCAAGGTACAACACATGTTTGTTAAAGTTCGCTCACAGCATGGTGTTACAGTAAACTAGCGGCTATTGAGACTAATTACTCAAGCAGACTTCTGATAATATAAACCGCATAGTAGGCAGAACATCTACTAACAAGCACTACAATTGGTTAGTAGGAAGTAACCAATCTACAATAGCCGAAACGCTAATAACGCATATGGGGAAGTATAGCTGATTACACAAAATCTCCGTGTCTAAGGGGTGGCCTGCTGACCCGTCCGGCGCGCGTGCGGTATAAATCCGCATCTCCTCCTTTCACCGGTGAAGTGACCGAGGAAGTTACCGGGGACGTCACCGGATACCCGCCGGGTGGAGGTGGTGAAATAGGCGGGCTGGGCGCTGAACGCCGTGGAGAGGCCGCGGAGGATACAGTCTGTGGAGCAGTCAGCCCAGCAATGGGACGGTATATAAAACATCTGGATACAGAGCCGCAGAACGTGGTTCCTTCACAGGAAGGAGATGTTCACGGTTGACGACAGATGGCACAATGGGCTAAGTGTTCGGCTGGCGACCGGAAGGTAGCCAGGTTCGAATCCCGCTTGGAGTGCATACTGTTGTTGTGTCCTTTGGCAAGACACTTCACCCACCTTTGCCTGTGTGTGAATGTGTGTGAGTGATTGGTGGTGGTCGGAGGGGCCGTAGGCGCAGATTAGCAGCCACGCTTCCGTCAGTCTGCCCCAGGGCAGCTGTGGCTACAGAAGTAGCTTACCACCACCGAGTGTGACTGAGGAGTGAATGAATAATGCGATGTAAAGCGCCTTGAGTATTCTAGAAAGGCGCTATATAAATCCCATCCATTATTATTATTGCATCTGTAAATGCCCCCGTCCGCGCTTACTAGGTAAGAGCGCGGTTCTTTAGCAGGGCTGTGGAAGTGACCCAGATGGCCATAGCCCTTGTTGATTTGGAGACGAACAACCTGTCCACTGGAGAGAGGTTTAAGTGGGTTGCTGGACTTGTCAAAAGATCGTTTTTGTGCATCGCGCTTCATTTGTAGTTGTTTCTGGACCGCGGGAGGTGAACGGACCTGTAGCTGCAGCAGCTGCTGGGGTACGGGCAGGGCAGCACGGGTTTGGCGAGACATCAGTCGTTGGGCTGGAGAACCCAGTATGGGATCATAGTCAATGTTCCTTAAGTTGAGCAAGTCTAGGTAGACGTCGGATTTAGCAAGATAAGAACGCTCCAATAGTTGTTTAGCGCTTCGGACAGCCCGTTAGGCGAGTCCGTTGGACTGCGGAAACTCAGGGCTGCTGGTGATATATGCTCGCTTTGACTGTGATAACAAAACCCCAGCCATCAAAGTTGCTCCACCACCAAATGAACAACCCCTCAGTCTCTCCACCTCTGCTGTACAAGATGCACTGAGCAAGGTGAATGAGCGCAAAGCTGCCGGCCCCGATGGCATCCCTGGCCGGGTGCTTAGGGCATGTGCTGGACAACTATCCCGAGTCTTTACCGACATTTTCAATCACTCACTGGCCCAGGGTGTTGTCCCCACTTGCCTCAAGACATCAACCATCGTGCCAGTGCCCAAACAGTCAGCCACAGGGAGCCTCAACGATTTCCGCCCAGTGGCACTCACCCCTGTCATTGCTAAGTGCTTTGAGCGGCTGATCTTGGCTCACCTCAAAGCCAGCCTCCCCCCCACACTGGACCCCCATCAGTTTGCCTACCGGGCCAACAGGTCTACGGAGGACGCCATATTGGCGGCCCTACACTCTGCCCTGACCCACCTGGACAACAACAACTCCTACATCAGGTTGCTGTTCATTGATTTCAGCTCCGCTTTCAACACTGTCATCCCCGCCAGCTTGATCACCAAACTCAGCGGGCTTGGCATCTCCACCTCCCTCTGCAACTGGACACTGGATTTCCTCACCAACAGACCACAGTCTGTTAGGGTCAACAACCTCAACTCCACCACTATAACACTGAACACCGGCGTGCCACAGGGCTGTGTGCTCAGCCCTCTCCTCTACTCCCTCTTCACCCACGACTGCATCCCTAAGTACGGATCCAACGCCATCATTAAGTTTGCTGACGACACCACGGTGGTAGGACTGATCAGTGACAACGATGAGTCAGCCTACCGAGAGGAGGTCCAGCACCTGACAACCTGGTGTGCCAATAATAACCTCGTCCTCAACTCCAAGAAGACGAAGGAACTTATTGTCGACTTCAGGAAGGTCAGAGGGGGCAGACATACCCTCATCCACATAAACGGGACTGAGGTGGAGCGCGTCTCCAGCTACAAATTCCTCGGGGTACACATCTCGGAGGATTTGTCCTGGTCCCTCAACACCTCCAAGCTGATCAAAAAGGCACAGCAGCGCCTTTACTTCCTGAGGAGGCTCAAGAAAGCCCACCTGTCCCCCCAGATCCTGACCAACATCTACAGGTGTACCATCGAGAGCATCCTGACCGCCTGCTTCACGGTATGGTACAGCAGCTGCACTGTTGCGGACAGGAAGGCACTACAACGGGTGGTGAAAACCGCGCAGCACATCATCGGCGCCCCGCTCCCTGCCATGGATGCCCTCCACCGAAAACGGTGTCTGAAACGAGCTGGGAAGATCATTAAAGACCCCTCCCACCCCAATCATGGACTGTTTGCGCTCCTCCCATCAGGGAGGCGGTACAGGAGCCTCAGGTCTCGTACCAGTAGGATGAGGAACAGCTTCTACAATCATACCGTCGCATTGCTGAACTCGGAGTCCCGCCGATAGATTCCTCCGGTCCCTCCGTCCCCATTGTTTAATTATTCTGCATTTTCTTTTTTTCTTTTTCCTCTTTTTTTTTTTTTTTTTTTTTTTTTTTTTTTAATTTCTATATTGCACTACTACGGACTGACGCAAAACTGCATTTCGTTGTACCGATACTCAGTATTTGTGCAATGACATTAAAGTTGAATTGAATTGAATTGAATATGTCGAAAGTCCCCTCGTTGAGCGAAGTTTCTAAAAAGCTGACTGGTGAACTGACTGCCGTTGTTGAATAGGCGGCGTACAGGGGAACCGTGCATGGAGAAATGGAGTTGCAACTTCTGGATGACTGCTTCAGATGTGATGGTTTGGTGTAGGTCGATTTCGAATCAGCCCGAATATGAGTCGACGAGAACCAGATAATGTTTCCCATGCCATTCGAATATGTCAGTGGCTACCGTGGACCATGGCAGAGGAGGAACTGGGTGAGATAGTAAAGGTTGTTTCTGCTGGTGTGGCGTTAGGCTTTTGCAGATGGCACAGAGCTCAGTTTTTTCACGTGTGTCGTTGGTCATACCAGGCCAGTAAAACATACTCTGCGCCCGTTGTATGGTTGCCTTTACACCGTGGTGGCCCCTGTGGACGGCATCGTGGTACTTGTCCCCGGAGAACGGCTGAGACAACTGCTTTGTGACCCTTGACTATAATCCCATCCTGTAGCACCAGCTCATCGCGAACAAGGAAGTATGGGCGGATCGCGAACGGGGTGCCGTGTTGTTTATCCGGCCAGCCACGCCGGATGACTGCAGACAGCAATTGTAAAGTCTCGTCAGCAGCCGTGTGCTCTGCCAGGCTGCTTAGGCAATCAGTGGGAACATACGATACCTTCATTACTGAGAACTGTTCCGAGGGCTGTTGTTCGCTGGGTTTGCGTGGGGCCCTTGATAGCGTGTCAGCTATGTGCATGCCCTTGCCCTTTTTGTAGACTGTGTTGAAATTGAAGCGCTGCAGCTGCACCATCATCTGTTGCAGGCGAGCCGGAGCGGTGTGGATGGGTTTATTCAGGGTAGTGACCAGCGGCTGGTGGTCTGTTTCTGCAGTCACAGATTTCTCAAAATTAAAGTCTTTGAATTTCGTGCAGGCAAACCACTGCAAGTAACTCTTATTCAATTTGGGCGTAACATTGTTCAGTGTCGGTCAGTGTGCGGGAGGCCATCGCCATGTAGTCGCCATCGGTGGTGGTCTGTAGGCAGGCAGCGTCAAGTCTGTGCTGGGACGCATCATCTGTGAGTGTCACTGGCAGCTCTAAAGCGAAGTAGGCGAGGGTGGATGCACTGGACAGCTGCAACTTGAGGATGTGAAAAGCCCTTTGGTGCTGTGGATACCAGGACCATTCAGTGTCTTTGTGTGTCAGTTCCCGGAAGTGTCAGATATATCGCTGAGGTTGGGAATAAATTTCCCCAGGTAGTTGACCATTCCAAGGAATCTTTGTAAACTCGTAACGTCAGTAGGAACCGGCATCTCATTGATGGCAGTAGTTTTTGATGGGTCCGGTCTGAGACCATCACTAGTGAAAACATGCCCAACATAGGTAACCTCCGGGACCCGAAACTTACATTTGAGCTTGAGCTGAATATCTTTGGCACAATCCAGCACTCTCTTAAGATTAGCGTCATGCTCAGCCAAGTCGTGTCCGTAAACAAGAATGTCATCAACAATGATGGCGCATGGACACCCCACAAACAGTTGTTCCATTGAGCACTGGAAAACCTCGCTGGCAGAGTTCATGCCAAAGGGCATTCTCAGGAATTTGTAACGGCCGAAAGGGGTGCCGAACGTAGTAAGGTTGGATGAGTCTGGGTCCAGCGGGATCTGCCAAAATGAGCTTTTGGCATCCAGAACGGAGAACACGGATGCGTTGCCTATTTGTGCAGCAACCTCCTCTACCGTTCACAAAGGGTAGTGTGGGCATTTGTTTGCTGTATTTAGGTCCTTGGGGTTGATGCAGATTTTTCCTTGTTTTTTTAATGGCAACCGCCATAGTGGAAACCCAGTCAGATGGGTCAGTAACTGGTGCTATGACACCCAGGGTGACCATCCGCTGGAGTTCATTGTGTACTCTGTCGCACATGGCATGCGTAAGATGGTGTGGAGCTCGGACCACGGGAGTGATTTGGGGATCAACGGCGATATTGTATTTTAGGGGCAGCTTACCAAGCTCATTGTTAAACAGTTCTTTATATTGTGAGAGTATCTGCTGAGTGGGGCCCTCGGTGAGAAAGAGTTGGGCCAAAGGAAACTAGGCCCAGATCGTGGCATGTATTGATACCAAGCAGAGTTGCAGATTCCCCTCGGATGATAAAAAAACGTAAGGGTATGAGACCGCGAGTCTATGATGCAGTTCAAATCAGTTTCTCCAAGTGGGTGCAGAACCTCACCCCCGTAGGCCCCTAACGTGGCCGAAGCTTTATCAACATGCTCAGCATTACGTATTATTTTAAATTCAGATAGAGAAATGACATTACACTTCGCTCCGGTATCAATCTCAGCGATGGCAGTGTTGTTATTAACAATCATGGTGACTTCAGGGCCGAGTTGCTCATTAGAGGAAGGGAGGAAGGAGTGAATGTCTGAACTGTTATCTTGGCTTTCAGAGAGGAGAGTGGGGGATGGTGCATCCAGCTCTTGGTTTTCTTTATCAATAGGTTCATGTTTTAGCAGGTGCACATTTGTCCTTGGGACAGTTCGAGTCGCACGGGAACGGCAACATTTTGCGAAGTGGTTACATTTCTTACAGTAGTTTTACCTTAATTTTACCTTAAGCAACACAGAATTCTCGAACTGGAGCATGAGAATTGTTACAATTTGGGCACCGAGCAGTAGGCCTCTGTTGCTGCCACGGAGGGGAAGGTTGTGAATGCTTGTTACGATAGGAGGTATCAGTAAGGTTGACACTATATTGGGAGCGCTGCCCAGAGGTTACAGACCTTGTGTGAGAAGCCGTTATCTCAGCGATCTGGCAGGCGTGTTCGGCTTGATTTAGAGTCAGTTCAGTGTTACGAAGCAGTTCGTCTCTCACTTTGTCACTGAGCATAGTTCCAACGAGTTTGTCGCAGATCAGATCAAAACGACAGCGCACAGCCACGTGCTTTAAGTCGCTCAAAAAACACTCAATGGGTTCGTCCTGCTGTTGGAAACGAGCAGAAATCTTGGTGCGTTCGATTATAGAATTCAAGGGAAGACTATACAGCTGTCTGAATGTTGCAAGTAGAATAGCAGGGTCATCAATTGTTTCTGCAGGCACCAGGACCAGATTGTTGCGGTCTAAAACAGCAGGCGCAAAAGTAAAACGATTTGCATGCTTTATTGCCTCAGGGCCAGCAAGGTTTAAGAGTACGGAGGCACGTACCTCTGGCAGATAGTTACGATCGTAGTGGGTGCAGTCGCGCTCAAATAGGCGCCATTGTTTGGCGATATCAGTCAAAGGTCAGAGGACTAGGACAGCAAGATAAATTTGCCTTGACGGAGATAACAGGCACATAAAACAAGTTAGAAAGAAATAAAACTCGATAAACCTAAACGGGGTGGGTAAGAAACTACTTCTTGACACCATGTAATGGGTTGTCACACGTACGACAAGGTACAACACGTGTTTATTAAAGTTCGCTCACAGCATTCTTCTGCACGGTGCTACAGTAAACTAACAGCTACTCACACTAATTACTTAAGCAGACCAGATAATATAAACTGCATAGTAGGCGGAACTTCTACTAACAAGCAATACAATTGGTTAGTGAGAAGTTACCAATCTACAGGGAGGAGGGATAGATCAGCCATGATTGAATGGTGGAGCAGACAATGTGCCCAATGGCCTAATTCTGCTCCTATCACTGATGGCCTTTCTCTGTCCCCTGGAATAGCTTGGAGAGCCAATTTGGGATGGTTATATAAGATATCTTCTGGGTCACACCCAAGTACAGTAAATCAACAAATAGCCACAGAGACCAAACTGAACGATACTTAATTGGATACTTAAGAAGGGTCTCGACCCGAAACATCACCCATTCCTTCTCTCCAGAGATGCTGTCTGTCCCACTGAGTTACTCCAGCATTTTGAGTCTATCTTTGGTTTAAACCAGCATCTGCAGTTCCTTCCTAAACGATACTTAATTGGGTCTATTTAGTGCTTTCTGAAGACATACGTGGAGTTTAAGGAGTGCATTAAAGACAGAAAATGTAAGAAATAGTCAGCAGGTGAAGCAGCATCTTTAGAAAAGCAAGTCCATCTTAATTTCTAAAATACAAAAATAAATATGTGGCTTAAACCAGGGCTAGAACATTGATTTTGGGATTGCAGATTTATTGCTGTGAGGACCAAGCACTAGATTTAGCTCGAGATGAATCAAATAGCAAATTAAGGAAGTCATGCTGAACCTGTATTGGAGCTCTGGTTAAACATGCTGAGTGGATGACATACAGATCTGATTATCATGTTATCACACCAGGCGGCACAGTGGCTCATCTGGTACAGCTACTGCCTCACAGCGCCAGAGACCCAGGTTCAATCCTGACCTTGGGTGCTGTCTGCGTGGAGTTTGCATGTTCTCCTGGCAACCGAATGGATTTCCTCTGGGTGCTCCAGTTTCTGCCCACATCCCAAATGGATTTGTAGGTTAATTGGTCTCTGTAAATTGCCCCATGTGTAGGGAGCGTATGCGAGCATGAGATAACATAGCGCCAGTGTGTACGGGGATCGATGGTTCGTTGGACTCAGTGGGTCAAAGAGCCTGCTTCCATGCTGCAGCTCTAAGCTAAACTAAATCTATGATATATTGGGAATGGAAAGGGTGCAGTGAATGTTTACAAGCTAGATACAAGAGGATATACAGATCAAGAAAGAATGAACAGATTGGGTCTCTTTCCCATTTGGAAACTGAAGGACGATCTAACGGAGGTGGTGAAAATACTGAAAGGATTTGATAACGGAGAGAGAACATTTAACCTTTATTATCCATGTACATGGTGTGCAAAGCCTAGAGCTGAAGGCCAACTTGTTCGATTTGATCTTGTTTGTGCACGTCGGGTTGATTAGTCGAAACAGGTTGGACCACGTGAAGGTTGCAACTCCCACCCCATTTGGACAGGTAAATTAAGAGGAAAGGTTTAGAGGGATATGCAACATGGGCAGGTGGGACTAGGGTAAATGGGGCATCTTGGTTGGCAGGGGCAAGTTGGGCCAAAGGGCCTGTTTCTGTGCTGTATGACTCTCTATGTGAATGTTTGCACGTGTGCAACAGCTTGATCGGAGACCATTATTATAGGATGAGTTTTTCAGTTTAGTTTAATAATAATAATAATGATAATAAGTTTGCAGAGACTAAAGGTGGCATATAACGCTGCTAAGGAAACCTAGATGGTGTAGTGCTAGTAACATGTTTGTGGCTGCAGGAGTCAGTACTTTAGAAGCTATACTAAGAAATCATATGTATAAATTCATTTGCGGGATAAATGACTCTAAAAATGTAATTATTGTTGCCTTGTCAAACATAAGGGTTAGCACTACACGCTACGAATCCCAGCTGTGGAGACACTGGTATCGTTGTCTCGTTGTAGGACATTGATCATTCTTTTAATCTGGATTTTTAATTCATGTATTGTGTTTTTTTTGGGGGGTTTTTAATATATAATTTATGATGCTTTTATAAGTGATATACTAAGATTTTATATGTATTTTATGATATTTTTTAATATTCAATGCATTTTTATGTAATGTTGCCCCTTGTCTGGGCCTCGAGTCCGTAATAGTTTATTATTATTATTATTAATATATTTTATTGAGACAGCATGGAAACAGGCTCTTCGGCCCACGCTGACCAGTGATCCCCATACACTAACACTATCCTACACACTAGGACCAATTTACGATCGTTACCAGAGCCAATTAATGTACAAACCTGTACGTCCTTGGAGTCTGGGAGGAAACCAGACCACCCAGTAGAAAAATCACGCGGCCACAGGGAGAACGTACAAACTCCGTACAGACAGCAACTGTAGTCAGGATCGAACCCAAGTCTTGGCACTGTGAGGCAGCAACTCTACCACTGCGCCACCCTTCATAGAGGTCAGCAAGAAAAGCAGTGGGGAACTCAGAAGGTACTTCCTTACCCAAAAAGCAGTGAAGACATGGAAACTGGTGCCTCGGGGGGGAGGGGGATGTGTTCATGCCGGACAAGAAAGGAAGTGAATGGAGCATTTCAAAAGTAGATTTAGATCAAGGATATCAGAGGAGGCTCCAGAGGAGGCTCCAGAGGAGCAGAAGCTCTGGCACAGACAAGCAGAGCCAAATAGTGTACATCATATGTGAACAATTTAAGTTTTTTTGCTCTATATAATTATGGTGGCGTGAGAAATAGAAGCAGACTGCACAAATATGTTCTGCCTTTTGATAAGATCGTGGCTGATCTGATATTAGAACTAGTTGCTTATTCCCCATTCTCTGCAGCAGACCATGACTCTGTCTCACCACCAAAAGAACTTAGAACCTCCAACAGCACCGCACAGGAACAGGCCCTGTGTCCCACAATCTCTGGGCCGAACATGGTACCAAAACACACTAATCCCAACTGCCTGCACATGATCTGTGACCCTCCATGGCCCTGTTTAAAAGCATTGTAAACGCTATCATACCTGCCTCCACCACCATCCCAGGCAGTGCATTCCAGGCACCCACCACTCTGTGTAACAAAAGAAATTGCCCCATACATCTCCGTTGAACTTTGCCCCTCTCACCTTCAATCTATACCCTCCAGTCTTTGACATTTCCACGTTGGGAACAAGGTTCAGACTATCTATCCTATCTATGCCTCCCATAATTTTATATACCTCTATCAGGTCTCCTCTCAACCTCTGGCATTCCATAAAAAACAATCCAACATTGTCCATCCTCGCCTTATAGCTAATACATAGAAACATAGAAAATAGGTGCAGGAGGCCATTCGGCCCTTCGAGCCAGCACCGCCATTCATTGTGATCATGGCTGATCATCCCCAATCAATAACCCGTGCCTGCCTTCTCCCCAAATCCCTTGACTCCACTAGCCTCTAAAGCTCTATCTAACTCTCTCTTAAATCCCTCCAGTGACTTGGCCTCCACTGCCCTCTGTGGCAGAAAATTCCATAAATTCACAACTCTCTGGGTGAAAGTTTTTTCTCACCTCAGTCTTAAATGACCTCCCCTTTATTCTAAGACTGTGGCCCCTGGTTCTGGACTCGCCCAACATTGGGAACATTTTTCCTGCATCTAGCATGTCCAGTCCTTTTATAATTTTATATGTTTCGATAAGATTTTCCCCTCATCCTTCTAAACTCCAGTGAATACAAGCCTAGTCTTTTCAATCTTTCCTCATATGACAGTCTCACCATCCCAGGGATCAATCTCGTGAACCTACGCTGCACTGCCTCAATCACAAGGATGTTCTTCCTCAAATTAGGAGACCAAACCTGTACACAATACTCCAGATGTGGTCTCACCAGAGCCCTATACAACTGCAGAAGAACCTCTTTACTCCTATACTGAAATCCTCTTGTTATGAAGGCCAACATTCCATTAGCTTTCTTCAAAGCGTGGGAAATACCCCACGATCCAGGCACCATTCTGGTAATTCTCTTCTACACCCTCTCCAAATCTTCCATATTTCTGATTTTTAAAATAATGCATGACACTCATCCTCCACGGATCTATTTTGACTTGTTCGAGATGGAGAAACAAGGCACTGCGGACGCTGGTTTACCAACGAAAGACGCAAAATGCTGGAGTAACTCAGGGAGACAGGCACAATTTGAGAGAACATATTTTCTTGACCAGAGAACTCAAACAATTATGACCCCCTCAGCAAAGAAATCCCATCTTAAATGGACACCCTCTTTATTGTGAAGCCACGCTGTTCTAAAGAAGGGTCTCGACACAAATCATCACCTCTGCATGTCCACCACAGATGCTGCCTGACCCACTGAGTTACACCAGCACTTTGTGTTCTACTCATTCAGAACCTGATAGTCATTGTGTAGGAAGAAACTGTAGATGCTGGTTTACACCAAAGATGAACACAAAAATGCTGGAGTAACTCAGCAGGTCAGGCAGCAAGAAATAGGTTCCATCGTTGATTGAGATGGAATAACCATGGATGGTAACTTTTATTTCTCTCCCCAATATCCGCTGAGTATCTCTGCAGCATTTCCTGATTTTATTTCAGATATCCAGCATCTGCAGAGTTTGGGGAGCAGCCTAACTCTATCTCTTTAAGTGTTCCGTCACGGAGGAGTACTTAACTACTCCTCAGGGCGTCAAGGGCACATTGACTCTGGAATTTTAGGAGAGGGAAAAAAACCAGAGATGGGAGCCAGGACAAGCGGGCGGGGGCTTGATCCCATTGCAGATCCTCTTCCTACTTTGCCTATAATTTGTACAATAAAAGATAGCTGTGCCTTTTGAGTCACAGGGGGATTTGGGGAATCACAACACAAGCCTCTCACACACACACATACATCAGGCAATTATCTGCTGTTCGCTCGCTTGGTGAGCACCAACACGATTGTTTGCCGCGTGTCGAGGGGAGGTGGCGGGAAGCACAATTTGGGGATGAAGTGGAGGCAAAGTTTAATGTGCAATGTTTCATTTGTAAACACTTTTTTTAAACCACTTTTGAAAATGTTTTTTGAAAAACCTTGCTTTGAACCATTTTTTAAATTTAAACCCTTTTTAAAACTATTTTTAATCTTATTGAAAACCTTATTTAAAATATTTTATAAAACCTTATTTTAAACCATTTTAAACCTTTTTTGAAAACCTTTAAACCTTTTAAAAATCATTTAAAATTGTTTTTAGACTTGTAAAGACTTTTTTTAATCTTAAGGTTTGCAAATTAATCTGCATTGTGCTTTTTTGGTGCTATTTCCACTTTATCTGCAATTAGTTGGAATTGTATAAAATGTAGTCAACAAATCATGCATAATTGCTTTGAAATAAGCAGTGAAATATGGCCAGTTCTCCCTGCATCTAAACATATTAAAGAGACTGATTTGTGACTGTACCGTGTATATTCACCAAACACGCTACCACACACACATTACATTCCCTTGGCCGTCCTGCCTTTGCATCGATTTTTTTTTTTTTGCCGCGTCCGAAAGGATGAGAAATCAGCTTTGTGGTCTCCGAGTGCCCTGAAATGTGAGCTTCAGACGTCAATGGAGCCGCCGACACGTTTCAATTAGTGAGACGCCTTGTTCGTCTTTGGCCTGCGGCAACGAGCGACCCAGGGGACGGGTCGCGTCTCCTGACAGCTGCCGTCAAACTGCAGCAGACTGCAGCGAACGAGAGAGAGAGAGAGAGAAAGACGCCCTGTACTGACATTTCCCATCAACTACACCAGACTGCACACACAGAACTGCCTCTGCACTTCCAGCAAGCTGCAGACAGAGATTATTCATCAGCTTCCCTCTGTAGAAAGCAACATCATGTAGTCTGGTCAGAAACTTAACCCACCAGAGCATTTCGTTCAGCTGGTTACTGGGTTCATTTTTTTCCATATATATGTATTAGAATATTTCTCGAACTAAAAATAAATAATATATATAAAATAATTTTTGAGGTTGATTCCAATTTTTCAAAAGAAAAATAAAAAAAACTGGAAATATTCAGTGGTCGCATATTCCAGCGATTTTCAACCTTTTGGCAAGACTCAATTGCAATGTGTAAGAGGTTCGTGCAAAGAGCTTCAGCTCAAAGCAGACAGTCACAGTCACACTCTGATCACGATGAACCCCCTCACCAGTCCAACACAGTGAAAAATTAGACAGGCAGAGAGATTTATTTGAGAATGTATTCTGACTTCATCTGAAACTTGTACTTCAACGTCGCACTATTTCTATGATGAAAGAACTTGTATTTTTTTGGTTTTCATATCAGAACTTTGCAAAACTCTGCACAATTACCTGTAAATAATACAGACAATATTTGCAGGCTGTAAAATCCTGCAAACAGGAATGGGACGAATGGTGCAGAGGTGAACAGTCAATGCTAGGATTTCCTGTGATGAAAAGATTGAGAGATTTATTTCTCTAAAGGCCCAGGTGCTTTTTAGCAAAACTATCGGGCGGCACGGTGGCACAGGGGTAGACTTGCTGCCATACAGCGCCAGAGACCCGGGTTCGATCCTGACTAAGGGTGCTGTCTGTATGTACAATTGTACATTTTCCCTGTGACTGTGTGGGTTTTCTCTGGGAGCTCTGGTTTCCCCCCATACTCCAAAGACATACAGGTTTGTAGGTTAATTTGCTTTAGTAAAATTGTAAATTTTCCCTAGTGTGTAGGATAGTGCTAGTGTATGGAGTGATCGTAGGTCTTCGCGGACTAAGTGTGTCGAAGAGCCTGTTTCTGCGCTGTATCTCAAGTTTAAATTAAATAATTCCACTGTCAACTCACAAGAAACTGCAGATGCTGGAATCTGAGGCAAAAAAAACCCCAAAGTGCTGGAGGAACTCACCAGGTCATGCGGTATCTGTGGAGGGAATAGACAGATGACGTTTCAGGTCAGGACCCTTCTTCAGACCATTATCAACACTAGCTCTAACATTGCACATTGAATAAATAAATTCCCTGAATTAAACAATGACAGAGAGTTTAGATCATTAGTATCTTCACTGGAATTATACCCCTGAAAAAACTCACTGTTCGTGCAAAATAGAGTCACACAGCAGATAAACTGGCCCTTCAGCCCACATTGCCCCTGCTGGTCATCTAATTTGCACTAATCCTTCATAATCCCATTTTATTTGCCACCATTCCCACAACATATAAAGGCCAATTTACAGTGGTCAATTTATCTACTAACCTGCATATCCTTGTGATATGGGAGGAAACCGGAGTACAGGAGGAAACTTATAAGGTCACAAGATGAACCTTCAGTCTCCTCATAGATAATGCTAGAAGTCAGGGTTCAACCTGGGTCACTGGAGCTGTGAGACAGCAGCTCTACCTGCCCTCAGTAATGTTACAACAGCAAATACAAAAATGGAGGTTGAATTGGCAATGAATTTGGAGATTAACTGAACACCGATTAACTGAATACTGATTAACTGAATATAGAGTCAACTTATTTTGTACGGGTGTCCGGGGTTACGGGGAGAAGACAGGAGAATGGGGTTGAGAGGGAAAGATAGATCAGCCATGTTTGAATGGCGGAATAGACTAGATGGGCCGAGATGCCTAATTCTGCTCCTATCACATGAATTTATGAAACCAAAATTGTAAAAAAAAAATGGCATTGCTGTTATTCCTTCATTATAGGTCCAACAATCACAGACTCACACAGAAGCTTGTGAGAATTCCCAGGGTGGAATGTCGAAGGTGAGAAGGCATAGGTTTTAGGTCAGAGAGGGAAAGTATAAAGGTGGCGTTTTCTTTACAGAGAGAGAGTGGTGATGGGTGCCTGGAACGTGCTGCTGAGGCCAATGGTTGAGGCAGATACGATCGCAACGTTTAAGAAACATTTAGACAGATATATGGATGGGACAGGTTTGGTGGGCCACAGGCAGGTGGGGCTGGTGTAAATGGGCCATGTTGTTCGGCCTAGTTGGGCTGAAGAGCCTGCTTCCATGCTGTAAGACTCTGTGACACTAAATTGGCAGATTGAGATTCCCACATTAGTCCAATGCCCATTCAGTTTCACTTTTATTGTTTATCTTGAACTTCAGTGTATAGTTTTCCCAGCAGAGTTAAATATAGAAGATAGGAAAGTACAGCACAGGAACAGGCCCTTCGGCCCACAAAGTCTGTGCCAAACACGATGCCAAGATAAACTTTCATCTGTCTGCCCATATCCCTTCATTCTCTGCATTTCAATGTGCCTATCTGAAAACCTATTAAACACCACTATCGCATCTGCCTCCACCAGCACCCTTGGCAACAGGTTGCAAACACCCACCACCATCTGTGTAAATAAATATTTGCCCTGCACATTGCCTTTACACTTTGCCTCTCTCACCTTGATTAGTATGGGTGTCAGGGGTTATGGGGCGAAGGCAGGAGATTGGGGTTGAGGGAAAGTAGTGTTGATGGGCCGAATGGCCTAAATCTGATCTTCTCACTTTAGAACTTAATGTTATGCCCTCTTATCTTTGACAGTTCCTCTCTGGCAAAAAGGTTCCAAGTGTCTGCCCTTTCTATGCCTCTCATAATGTTGTATGCTTTCAATCAAGTATAGAAGGTCATGGATCTTCTTCGAACATTGCAGAATATGGAGATGTTAAACCCAGTATTTTTCTCGTAGCATTTCTGCCCGGGCCATTTCAAAGTGCTATTAATGGGCAGCCACATTGTGGAATCCAGGGGTACATACATTGCCAGCTCAATGAAGGGCAGCAGATTTCTTCCATAAGTAAACCAAATATATTCTCACAATAGTTGTGCACTCGTTTCATGGTCACCATCACTGATACTACTTTATTTAAGTATTTGCATTACAAACTCACATAGACTTTAGACATGCAGCGTGGGAATAGGGACTTTTGGCCCAACCTGCCCATCAAGTCCCATCCACATGAGTCCCACATCTCTAGAGCTATTTACTGGGTCCCTGGGTGTTACCCCAATTACTTGATCTCTATGCTTTCGGACCCTCTACACGAAATATATTTGGCCAACTATTTTTGCCTCTTAAAGAACAAAAGCAGAGCTACAAACTTGTGAGAATGGGAGCCGATTGGATCTCAATCAAAAAGATCAGTAAATCAAGTCTAGATCAAGAGTCAAGTGTTCAAATGTCATTTGTACCGACAATGGAACAATAGAATTCTTAGTTACAGCAGTTTGTCAGGCACTGCAAACACAATACAATGATAAACATATAATAACCAAACATTCAATAAATTAATAACCGCAATTCCAGCTCAAAAAAATCCTCAAACTCCTTAGTGCAACTAAAGACAGTCCATAGAGGTTCATAGTTGAGGTTTAGTGTTGTGTAGTATTTAAGAGCCCGATGGTTGTTGGGAAGAAGCCCTTCTTGAACTTAACGGTCAGTATAATAAATGTAATCAGAAAAAATGTCAAACCAGTGTGGTGGGAGAGTGGCTGACATCAGAGCAAAAGGATTTCCCTAAATCATGCCTAATGTGTGTCAGATTAGTTATTAACCAGTGGGATCTCTGCCACCCAAATGAAAACTTCTTGGAGACAGGATACAGAGGTAAAATACATTTTTCTCTATGGCGTTCAAAGCCCTGGAATGTTACTGGCGGTTTGACATCTGATATGATGCATATGGTCTTGCAAACAATAACATTCTTTATTCTACATGCTTCCACATCAAATCCCATAAATAAAACATTCCGTCTGAATAAGGTCTCGACCCGAAACCTCACCCATCCTTTTTCTCCAGAGATGCAGCCTGACCTGCTGAGCTACTCCAGCATTTTGTGTCCATTTTCCAAACAAATAAAACATTGGAATGAATTCTGTCTTCACTTTAGTCGTAAATGCAATTAAAAGAGCAGTTTATCAAAAATAACAATCACTGTACATTGCCTTATCTCCTGACTCCGCTGAAGCCATATTATTCATTTTTGGAAAAGCAAGTCATTTCAAAGGCATTTGGACAGGTATAGGAAATGTTTGGAGGGCCATGGGCCAAACGCAGGCAGGTGGAACTAGTATAGATGGGGCATCTTGATCGGCATGGACAAGTTGGACCGAAAGGGCTTTTCCGCGCTGAATAACTCTGACTCGATGTCAAAGTAAATTGGAACTTGAATCCAAAATAATGTTTCTTGTGAATGAATGATGGCAGAGTCGTGAGAAATTAGGCATAGTCATACAGTGCGAAAACAGGCCCTTCGGATCAACTTGTCCACACCGTCCAACATGTCCCATCTACACTCGTCCCACCTGCCCGGGACCAGTGTATCCTTCGAGATAGAAGGCCCATATCCTTCTAAACCTGTCCTATCCATGCACCTGTCTAATTGTTTCTGTAACATTAAATTATTTGAACAATATTTTGCACAGCGAAGGGAAGGGAATTAGCAGGCTGCAATCGGCAACTAAATGCAATAAAACTTGACATTATTCCGGAATTTCAAAAAGATTAACAAACAAGATACTAGGTCTTTAAAAGCTGAGGGGGACACAGCCTGCTCCACATAAAACAGTACAAAGAGCTGAGCAATCTGCATCAGCCACCACAGTCAATACTAACTAACTGTCCTTCGTGTGATCCACCACTTCCTGGTAAAGCCCAATATCAAATGAAACTATTATCTGGGTAAATACACTTCCAGGCAGATTTGATGAAGGGACAAATATTAAGGTGAAAGGAACAACATTCTACTTACAGTATTAGGCTCTAATTACTTCCAAAGTTTCACATCTCCATAACACGTCGTTTTTTCTCAAAGTATGTTAAATATGCTCAAGGGTTTCAAGAATTAATGAGGCAGGATGACTGTGGCCTGCGAAGACAGTAACAAAAAGCTGGAGTAACTCAGCGGGTGAGGCAGCATCTCTGGAGAAAAGGAATAGGCGGTGTTTCGGGTCGAGACCCTTCTTCCTTTTCTCCAGAGATGCCGCCTGACCCGCTGAGTCGCTGCAGCTTTTTGTATCTCTGTCTGTCTTCGGTTTAAGCCAGCATCTGCAGTTCCTCCTTTCGCAGACTGACATTAGCCTTTGATGAACATATTCTCCGCAGTTGGGGGCCACACAAAACAGGGAAACGCTACTTGCAGCAGAATATTCTTACAAGGTGGTGAACTTCCTGCCAAGATTTATTAGTGCGAAATTTACCTGGGTTTTAGTTCTGTCAGCTTCATAAGTCTGCATCACAAGCAGCACATTGGGGCATGGTGACCTTTTAATTAAAACAAATAAAATAATTTTCAGGCAATACCAACGTGTAAATCCCAGGCGAGTGGTGGAGATGGCAGCTTTTGGCATGCTTACCTTTATCAGTCGGGGCATTGAGTGCAGGAGTTTGGATGTCACGAGGCACAGCTGGACAAGTTGATCAAACCACACTTGGAGCATCCAACAAAATCCAAAACGAAGTCAGGAATGGGCTAATAAGTGACAAGTAACAGTCATTCCCGCATCAAGCCGATGACCAAAATTAAGTTGTTGAAAGGTTAGACACAAGATGCTGGTGGAACTCAGCGGGTCAGGCAACATCTTTGGAGAAAAGGAATAGGTGACGTTTCGGCAAAAGACTCTCCTTTAGATGATTCTCGTTCCAAATATGCTGCCTGACCCATTGAGTAACTCCAGTATTTTGTATCTATCTTTGGTTTACACCAGCATCTGTCGTTCCTTCCTACACAGTATTTCAATGGCATGGAATGCAATAAACTAATGCTGGTGGATGGGATTAGTGTAGATAGATACAATGGGTAGCATGGATATGATGGGCAGAAGGGCCTTTTTGCTATTCTGTGCATCTCTATATCCATCTGCCCAGAGAATAAGTTGCAGCCAATTAAATGTAGGAATGGTACTGATGGGATTGCTCTGAGAGCCAGCATTGACTCGATGGGATGAATGGCCGGTGTGTTTCTGGCTCGGTGTGTTTGTAGGTGCCAGATTCGGCCTTTGATTCCATGCTACGCCAGCACTCCGTCATTAAACTCCATCATGTTTTCCATGTCGCTAGCTCATTCACTTTTACATCCGATATCCGACACAGAAAGGGGGCGCTGCACTGGCAGCAGCCTGTCGGCAGCGTGTCCGTTTTTTTTCAACTTTTTTTATTTTTTTTAGTATGTTTAAAAGTCTGTTTTTAATGTTTCTTTGTGTGTTATGTGTGGGGGGTGGTGTGGGGGGGTAAGGGGGAAACCGTTTCGGCCGCCTCTTCCATGGAGAGGCGATTTTTTCAGGTCGCCTCCCCGTGGCCTAACAGCAAGGATCGGCGCGGACTTTCCCGGAGACGCGCCCGGAGCTTCAGCGGCGGGCGCAGTGTGGACTCTCGTTGTGGAGCGGGTGAGACCTCGCGGGAGGGGAGCGCTCCGTTACGCTGGCCCGCGGCAGCCGGCAGCCTGAAGCCGCAGTCTGCAGAACTCCAGCTGGTGCGGCGTCTACAGCCCGGGATCCCTCGTGGAGGACCCGGGTGGAAGAAGAAGCTTCCACCGCCGGCCCGCGGCCAACTTCTACCGCGGGTGCGGCATGGACTTATCATCTCCCCTGAAGGGGAGCTTCGACCGCTGGCCCTGCAGACTGCGGTGCTTCCGGCTGCGGCACGGCAGGTACTTTAAAACTTTGACCGCCGGCCTGCGGCCTACACCAGCCTGAAGCCGCGGTCTCTGGTTGGGAAGAGCCGATCCTGGACTCACCTTGACTTTGACTTTGTCCCTTACCATCTGGACGCCCGCAGCAACGGCTGTGGAGGGTGGTGGTCCCGACCACGGGGGAAAATGGAGGAGGACTGGCCAAGCTCTGTGCCTTCCACCGCAGTGATGAATGCTGTGGTGGATGTTTGTGTAAAAATTTTATTGTGGTTGTGTTCTTTATTATTGTACCGCTGCTGGCAACCCAAATACCACCGACCTTGGTTGTGTGGCAATTAAATTATTCTATTCTATTCTATGTTGTAAGGAAATATGAACAAAAAATGAGCTTAAACTAATATTATCTTTTGCAACGTTGAAGAGTTGGATGAACAATATTCCAATGTAGCCTCATTGCAGAGTGAAGAAGGTGTTGCCTTTACAATGTTCCCCTCTGCCTTCTCAGGAGTCACTTTGAAGAACAGCAAAGGGCATTATGAGCCTCCTTCCACCCCTCAACTTATCACAAGCATCAGCAGCTCCTGTGTCTCCATTTTACTGTTTCACTGCTAAATCTCATCCAAGTACTTTGAAGAAGGTCTCCTCTCTCCAAGTGGAGGTTTGTGCCTCTGTGACTCCTGCTGCCTTCCTGCTCTTTGATCATGTTTTGACCTTGACTCTACACGTTGTCCCACCCCCGCCTCATTTTTCCAGCTTCCCCCCAAAACCTCAAGCAATCAGTCTGAAAAAAGGGTGCCGACCTGAAATGTCTCCTGTACATTCCCTCCACAGATGCTGCCTGACCTGTTGAGTTCCTCCAGCACTTTGTGTTTGGCTAAGATTCCAGTATCTGCAGTTCCTTGTGTCATCACTAGATAGGCCATTATTTCACTGTTGCTTTTTGGGATCTTGAAAAATAAAAATTGACTTTCCTATTTCTGATATTACAGTACTTCATAAGTAGTGGAATTCTGAGCTGGCAGGAGTGCTTTGTGATACAAGTCTAGGAACACTAGGAAGAGTGTACATCACATCCCCTCTAAAGAGCCAAGACTTTAGAGATATTTTATTTTAGATTTTAGAGATACAGCGTGGAAACTGGCTCTTCGGCCCACCAAGTCCGTGCCGACCAGCGATCACCTTGCACTGTTCTACACACTAGGGACAAGATACTATTTTTACCAAAACCAATTAACCTACAAACCTGTATGTCTTTGGAATGTGGGAGTAAACCTGAGAACCCAGAGAAAACCCACACGGTCACAGGGAGAGCGTACAAACACCTTCCGTAGTCAGGATTGAACTCAGGTCTTTGGCGCTGTAAGGCAGCAGCTCTACCGTTGCACCACTGTGCTGCCCAGGCAAATTTCAGGAGAAAATTGGTTATTCCAAGCTCAGGGCTTGAGAGTTGGTGGGTAGGTGGGGGTACAAATACCAACAACAACTGCTAGAGATGACAATTGTCATTCTGTGCAGTGAAACTCTAATCCATGCCTTGATCTGCATATACTTTGACTGTAGCAGTACTCTGCAGCATTAATACTGTTGTACATCGATCTCTTACGTTGAATGGTCTGCTACAGTGTGCCAATTCTATGCAAGTGTGTGTGCAACTCCATCCTGACTTAAAATATTTCATTATAGCGTGTTTCTTTTGCTGACCTCTGAATACAAACTGAATTGCTGGGAAATAATATCAGCAAATATACTCCAAAAAAGAAAAATAAATTAACGTTCTTTCAATGCCTGCCCATCACACAATTGGTTAAACATCGACTGAAAACTCTATGCTTCGGTGAGATAATGGTTGCTGCCGGACATAGTTCATCCTTGCAATGGCCCCTGGGTGTAGCCCGTTCCTTCAGGGAATTAAAAACTAAAGTCTAAGTGCTTAAGGATGCGCATCCCATTTGGGGGAAGATGTGCTCAGGTTACCTAGAGAAATTGGAGCAAAACCCGTGGCTGTCGTGCTAGATGCCCTAAAGCAGTACTTGTCTCGCTCCATAACATTCAGCAACTCAGGTGAGCATCATTGTCAAACAAATATCCAAGCCCATATGTTGAGAAGCAGCTTCTCCTTATTAATAGCCATCTGGATTTATCAACACGCACTAGCATTTCAAGCTATAATGCCGCAGACTTTATTTTGAATAAAACATAATACAGTTTCCTGACAAATAACCTTAGATCATGGCACGGTGGGACAGCAATAGAGTTGCTGCCTTACAGAGACAGAGACCCTGACTGCGGGTGGTGCAGTCTGTACGGAGTTTGTACGTTCTCCACATGACATGCGTGGGTTTTCTCCGGGTGTTCCGGTTTATTCCCACACTCCAAAGATCTACAGGATTTTAGGTCTGTTGGCTTTGTTAAAAAACTGTAAATTGTCCAGAGAGTCAAGAATGTGTTATTGTCATATGTCCCAGATAGAAAAATGAAATCCTTAAGGGCCTGTCCCATTTGGCTGTCATTTGCGCATCACGCAGATGTACACCCCAAAATCCTGGGGAGCCGCGCGCGTCACTGCCTATGTCACGACGTGCACGTCGTGCGTCGTGACGCGTAAATGATGTCGCGTAAATTACGCGCAAATGACGACCAAGTGGGACAGGCCCTTTACTTGCAGCAGCACAACAGAATATGTAAATATAGTACACTGTAAACAATATAACAGACGAGAGAGAAAAAAGTGTTAGTGTACGGGGTGATTTGTGTAGGTCGTGTACATGAGAAATCTTTGAGAGCCACAGCAACCTCAATGCAACCCAGCTCAAAGAAAATTCTATGCCACATCCAACGCTTTTACAAAAGTAATTTCTGACAAAAGATCATAAACCTAAAATGTCAGCTGTTTCTCTCTCTGCAGATGTTGGAGAGTATTCCTGCCAATTTTACTTTTTACTTTAAATTAGAGATACAGCGCGGAAACAGGCCCGAGGGTCCATTGAGTCCGTGCCGACCAGCGATCCCCGCACATTAACACTAGTCTACACAAACGAGGGACAATTTATTTATTCCAAGCAAATTAACCTACAAACCTGTACTTCTTGGGAGTGTAGGAGGAAACCAAAGATCTCGGAGAAACGGGGAGAATGGACATAGAAACATAGAAACATAGAAATTAGGTGCAGGAGTAGGCCATTCGGCCCTTCGAGCCTGCACCGCCATTCAATATGATCATGGCTGATCATCCAACTCAGTATCCCGTACCTGCCTTCTCCTGGACAAACTCCGCCCGGACAGCACCGGTAGTCAGGATCGAACCCGGGTCTCGGGCACTGTACTGCAGCAGCTCTACCACTACGCCACCGTAGAATATGTTGCTTTCAGGTTTGCTGATATTAATTCCCACCAATTCAGCTTGTACTATTAAGTAGTCAGCAAAAGGGACTAGATGGAACTGAAAATAACTTAACTAAAGGTGGAATGGCACGCACTTAGACAGAACTACCACACCGGATCAGAGCATTCAGTCTAATTTAATTTAGAGGTACAGCGTGGAAATAGGTCCTTCGCTCCACCAAGTCCATGCAAACCATCGACCACCCATTCACTAGTTCCATGTTATCCTGATTATTCTGACTGGTTCTTTATTTCCTACACACTAGAGGTAATTCACTGAGGCCAATTAACCTCCAAACCTGCGCGTCTTTGGGATGAGGGAGGCAACCGGAACCCACACGGTCACAGGGAGAACGTGCAAACTCCACACAGACAGCACCTGAGGTCACCTGCATATCTGCCGCTGTGAGGCAGCAGCTCCACCAGCTGTGCCATTGTGTCGCCCAACTCAACAGTTCAAAGCCAAAGTGTACACTCCATGTAAACCTGCACCCACTCCTCTTTATCACGCCATCATTGTATCAATTTCATCTTCTTTTGCTTACTTTGCTTGCCTCATCTGCTCTTGTTATAGCAATTTCCATAGACAGTCTGTCGTGGCATTTATCACTGGCTCAATTTTGCTACGTTGCAAGTTCATGATTGTGAATTGGCTTCTTGTTGCCATTCAAACCCTCCCTAAAGCCTATTCTTGTGCAAGAAATTACAGGCAGGTCTCTGCAGCCACTGCAAGTGCAAGAAGATGGCTGTAATTGTAAGTTGACATTTCAATCTGGGCATTAAAGATCACCGAGGATGAGGTGCCAAGCTTGGAATCTGTTGCTCCATCATCCCTCCGCCATCTGATCCTCATATCAATTGGAAATTTGTAAGTGAACATCTATGTTGCCACATAAATCGTAAATGCGGCACGGTGGCGCAGCGGTAGAGTTGCTGCCTTACAGCGCCAGAGACCAAGGTTTGATCCTGGCTGCGGGTGCTGTCTATATGGAGTTTGCACGCTCTCCCTGTGACCACACGGGTTTTCTCCGGGTGCTCCAGTTTCCTCCCACAATCCAACGACGTACAGGTTTTATAGGTTAATTGGCTTCTGTAAATTGTACCTAGCGTGTAGGATAGTGCTAGTGCACGGGTTATCACTGGTTGGCGTGGACTTGTTGGGCCAAAGGGCCTGGGTTTTCACGCTGTATTGCTAGTCAAGGTTATACCCTATTGAGGTTCCACATGATATTTACCAGACAGGAGCTAAAAAGTGGAAGATTACCATCTCAGTATCAGATAGAAATCCACCACCCCTCCTCCCCCCATCCCACCAATACCTACTCCAAATAACAACCCCTCCTCCCACCCGTTATTCCCAAAAATAGATTGTTTTCGACGGTGCATTGGAGGTTGAGGAGAGATCTGATGGAATTAAATTATGAGAGGCACAGATAGTCTAGATAATAAGCACTTCACCCCCCCCCCCCCCCCCTCCCCCAGGATGGAAGCGTCAAAGACTATAAGGCATAAATGTAAGGTCAGAGGGGATAGTCTAATGGAGATGTGCAGAGCAAGTCCCCCCCCCCACCCACCCCACACACACACCCACAGAGGTGGTAATCAAGGATGAGTCTTACCCCGGTCACTCCCTCTTTTCCCCTCTTCCGTCAACCAGGAGGTACAGAAGTGTGAAAATACACACCTCCAGATCCAGGGACAGCTTCTTCCCAGCTGTTATCAGGCAACTGAAGCATCCTAGAGAGCGGTCCTGACCTATCATCTGCCTCATTGGAGACCCTCGGACTACTTTTAATTGGACTTTACTGGACTTTATCTTATACTAAACGTTATTCCCTTTATCCTGTATCTGCACACTGTGCACGGCACGATTTTAATCATGTATTATATATATTGTGTAATCTTGATTAGTACATGTGTCAGAGGTTATGGGGAGAAGGCAGGAGAATGGATTTAGGAGGGAGATATAGATCAGCCATGTTTGAATGGCGGAGTACACTTGATGGGCCGAATGGCCTAATTCTACTCCTATTCCTTATGACCTTATAGTCTTTTTGCTGACTGGATAGCACGCAACAAAAAGCTTTTCACTGTACCTCAGTGCACGTTATAATAAGCTAGGATAAACTAGTGGAGCAGGTCAGATAGTAGCATTTGAGAGGCTTTTAAATATGCACATGGATTTGCAGCGAGCGGAGGGATATGAATCACACGCGGCTGGAGGAGATTAATTTGGCATCACTTTCCCCAGACACCGTGGGCCGAAGGGTGCGTTCCTGTGCACTGTACTGTTCTATGGTCTATGCAAAATTACCACATGTCAAGAGTCAAGAGTGTTTTATTGTCATGTGTCCCAGATAGAACAATTAAACGCCTGCCCCACGAGCATGCGACCTGCAAGCACGACCTAACGTGGTCGCTTGAGCCATACGGCATGCGGCAAGCGCGACCAAAGCAGAAGCGGGAGCCACGAGGAGGTCGAGTGAATGACACGGCGTTGAGGCGGCTACGGGCCGGCAGGCCGTTGCCGCGCGGAATTTCTAAACACGGTCAGTTTTTCGGAGCCCCGCGCGATGTCGGGACCAGCTCCGCACAACTCCATACGGCTCCGGCGATCGAAGTGGGACCTGCCCCGCGAGGCCGTACGGCTCAAGCGACCACATTAGGTCACGCTCGCCGCATGCAGGCGCATGCTGGTGGGACAGGCCCTTTAGGTCGCGCTTGCCGCATGCAGGTCGCATGCTCGTGGGACTGGCCCTTAACACTCTGAAAGTGCAAGTCAGTTTGGGATTATCTGGCTTCAGTCCATTTCCCCTTCCTCGTGCGAGAATTGAGAGAAATTAGTAGCCACATCCTGACTGGAACATCTTATCACGTTTTGCAGCACTGCCATGTAAACTCTGACCCATGTTACGAACAAGGAGCACCACTGAGAGTTCATCTTTTATTTTCCCAATGTGAACGGAACAAACATTTGGGGCATTACGTCAGTGGATATTGTAAAATAAACGGAGTTACAACGACCCTTGTAGATCTTGCCATCATATTAGGTGCTTCCATCACCGAAAAAGCTACGATAGATAATGGAAAGATAACCCTAGAGTCTGTGAGAGCAGGGGTGGCAGAAGATTCACAGGTAGATTACCCAGCTACAGACCATGGAACGGAAAAGACTACGAGTGTGTAGGAAGGTAGACAAAAATGCTGGAGAAACTCAGCGGGTGCGGCAGCATCTATGGAGCGAAGGAAATAGGCAACGTTTCAGCCCAAAACGTTGCATATTTCCTTCGCTCCATAGATACTGCCGCACCCGCTGAGTTTCTCCAGCATTTTTGTCTACCTTTGATTTTCCAGCATCTGCGGTTCCTTCTTGAACAGTGCGTAGGAAGGAACTGGTATAAACCAAAGATAGACACAAAAAGCTGGGGTAGCTCAGCGGGTCAGACAGCATCTCTGGTGAAAAGGAATAGGTGGCGTTATGCTTCGAGACCCTACTTCAGACTGAAGAAGGATGTTGACCCGAATCGTCACCTGTTACATTCCTCCAGATATGCTGTCTGACCCGCTGAGCTTCATATGTCTATCTTTAAAAAAGACCATGAGTAGGATTAGCGCTCCACCGAAGGACAGCAGCCTAGTGGTAGAAGCAAAGAAGCTTCAGGTCTGTACTGGTGGTCGGCAGAAAGTGATAACAGCAAAGGGTCGCAGAATACATCAGGGAAAGAAAAAGTGCTGTTCGAGGGAGAGCAGGGACATGGTATCGAGCGGTACGTCTTTTTTTTTTCACCTTTTAAACACGGTTTCTATCAGATGGGATACTAACATTTCAACAACTATGGTACAAGAGTTTACAGTAAATTGGCCTACAATGCTATTGAGGTTTTATTTGCTTTGAGATATTTTAACCCATCGCCCTACGAAAGAATTGAAAACCTTTGCCTCATCATCGGAAGTGAAGATCAGCTCATGCGGCATAATAATGTCCAGAGAATATTTCTGCTATTATAATAGTCCCCATTATAATTAAAAATATCATACTGAATACAGTTTACTTAAAATAATAAGCCTGTAGTTGAAATCATTGTACTGAACACAGAACAGTATAGGGACAGTCCCTTTGGCCTATTGTCCATATTGACCACAATGCCAATGTAGGTGCCTGCACATGATCTATATCCCTCCATTCATTGCCCGTTCATGCACCTGACAAAATGCCTCAAATGTTGCTATCTGTTTCCACCATCCCTCCAGCATGTTCCAGGCATCCACCATTCTCTGTGTAAAAAACACATGCCCTGCAAGTCTCCTTTAAACTTTTCCTCTCTCATGTCTTGAGAAGTCATTCGAGCGAAGTCTAGCGACACGTAGAAAACCACAGTTTGCAGGATATCATTACCCCCTGCACTGATGTGGAGGGAACAAGCATCTTAGAGGGGGATGTAGATGGTGGTGAGGTCAGGGACAAGAGCGGTGAGTGAAACCCACCTGGAGTTACTGTAAGTGGATGTATAGGTAGTTTAGGTGCTACTTTGGCATAGGGTTTGGTTTTCTTGGTTGAGCCCTTATCCTGGTGTTACAGTATAGCGCAAGTACTTTGTGTTGTAACAGTGACTGACGGTAGATATCCCACACTATGATGGGGGAAAATAACATTGAGTCTCAGGTTTGTGGTTGAAGAGTTGTCTTGAGGCTGGTGCAAGATCATTAATTATTACATTCAAAGTTTGATGCTGAAATTACAGCAAGACAGCTAATTGCCAAAGTTCATATTCTACTATTGAACGTAATGGTGCTTAATGAGAACTTATCTCATTGGCTTGGATATGGGCATCGAGAATATGGTGCGGAGAGACCACAACCTTTTCTGACGAGTCCCAATTCTGCTGTTGAAACGACCCGCCCAGTCAACAGCACTCTTCACTTATCTGATGGCTAACTATTGACTATTTGATTTGTGGTGAGCGGAGAAGGTAATTGAGTCTTTTGGGATCCAAAATGTCTGGTAATTTAAGTTTAGAGCCAAATTAAGTACCTAATGAAGGCTGAGAATTGCAACCTTTATCCAGACCGATCTGCAATCCTCCAGGGCACTGCAAATGATTGACCAGTCTAGTTCACTAGATGAAAATTGGAAGGCTGGGCCTGTCATTGAGAGCTGTAATTGGCCTCAGATAATCTACAAGATAATACCTTAAAAGGCAGATGATACTGGCTGTAGACCGTTGACCAACCTGGGCTTGGCAGGTTAAACCATTGATCCAACCTGCGGCAAAATGGTCTAAGTTAAACTCATCTCCGCAGCCCACATGATTTATGGTTAGTTAATTGTGGCAAATTTCAATGGTAGCAAACTCAACCTGGTTTGGGGTTATTTTCCAGTTTGCGACAATGCAAAATGTTGGTAAACCAGTTCCATGGTTCACAACAAAGTATTTCTCTTAGGATCACACTGTCCCTTGGTAACAATTGGCCTATCGGGGAACCACCCTGCCTGAAGTCATCTGCTGCCGATCCTGATTTGTCCTGGTCTTTTCTTCTTGAGATGCTGCCTGACCCACTGAGTTACTTCAGCATTCTGTGCTGTCTTTGGCACAAGCCAGCATCTGCAGTTCCTTTTTCTTACATCTGATTTTGGGTTCAATATGTTTTGAAGTTCACCATTTTGTCAGCTATTTGATGAATCAAAAGATAACATACGACAAAAAGAGAGATGGCAGTCAATTGAGAATAATTTACCAAATATAACTCATTTAAGCGGACTGTACAATGCGGGTAACTTGCATTTGTCCTTTATCCCTCTCAACCCTTCTTATGATCATGTCGGGTATATATCTTCAATTTACAAAACTATTTTCTACTATAATAAATATCACACAACTCTCCAACCATTGGAATACACTGACCAATATCCCTCCCCCCAGCTTTTATGATGTATCAGACGTCTTCCTAGAATGGCTTGTTTTGTGAATCAAAAAATACTTGGTGTACAAAAATTCAAAATATTACAGGACTACAAAACATTGCATTCATTGGTTATATGTAGCAAAGGTGGGGCAAACGCAAGAAGATTATCTCCGAATCACACTTTCACTGGCTTTGTAAACTTTGGTTTGTTTGTGCCGTAAAACGTAAGTAGCCAGCTCTGAGCTTATCAGGTTCTCCAACTTTTTTGCATCGGTGCAAACTGTGGAGAATAACCCCAACCTGAGCTTATTACACAAATACCAATTCTTCAGCATCTGGCTCTCTCGGTCATCTGGAGCGTGGGGCTGAGTGTGTGGTCAGAACCATAGGGAGGGTCAGGAACAGAGAGACAGAAACATGGGAAAGTTTGCAGCCGGAATCAATTTCCAGACTTCAAGAGAGTCAAGAGTGCTTAATTGTCACATGTACCAACAAGGGAATGAAGGAAACACAAGGAACTGCAGATGCTGGAATCTTCAATAAAACCCAAAGTGCTGGAGTAACTCAGCCAGTCAGGCAGCATCCAAGGAGGGAATGTATAGGCTGCAACGGAATTCTTACTTGCGACAGCATAACAAGCCTGTAAATACAATACGAATACAGATAATTGTTTAAGAAGGAACTGCAAGTGCTGGAAAATCGAAGGTAGACAAAAATGCTGGAGAATACAGATAATCTGTATTATCTACACAAAGATAATATAAAATAACAAAAATTCAATAAATGAATAACCACAATACCAGCGCCAAAAAAACCCACCCCAAAGACCTTAGTGCAACTAAAGACAGTCCATTGTTCATAGTTGTTATTAGTTGTGAGGATCCAAGAATATAGGGTTTTGGGAAGAAGCTGTTCCTGAACCTGGAGATCACGGTTTTCAGGCTCCTGTGCCTTTTGCCTGATGGTCATAGTAAAATGAGTGTGGCAAGGGTGGTGTGGGTCTTTGATGGTGCTGGCTGTAATCTTGAGGCAGCTCCTCCTATAGATTCCGTTGATGGACCGGGCAGTGTCTACTCCACTGGCATCCTGTATGAGTTTCAGCTTGTTTGACAAAGGAAACATACAAGCTGAAACTCAATGGTTTCTACTTCCTGTTTCATGTAATATCATCACAGTTCACTGAAAACAAATTCTACTACAGTACTGTGCAACGTGTAAAAGAGCAAAATAAAAGTATGATGACATTAATTGGAGTAACATCCAGTAGTTGAGAAAGTCGGCTGGTCTGGGACCATCAAAGAGCAGAGGGTGACACATTATCAGAGTCCGAAGAAGAGTCACAACCCAAAACATCGTCTGTCCATTCCCTCCGCGGGTGCTGCCTGACCTGTTGAATTTCTTCAGCACTTTGTGTTTTACTCAAGGTTTCAGCATCTGTGGTTCCTAGTGTCACCATATTCTCAAGATTTACAAATCCAGTGAAATTTTGATTTTCAGAGTCTTATAGGTATTGAATAACATTGAAGCAGGCCCTTCGGCCCATCATCCATGTCGATTATCGGGCACTCATTGTACACGAATCCTACCATAATCCATTTTGTTCTCCCCTTCTAAATGTTACCACTTGTCTACACACTAAGAGTAATTTATCAATTAACCTAACAACCAGTACATTTCCTTTTGGGATGTAGAAGGAAACTGGAGCACCCAGACTAGAAGGGCAGAGTTGGCCTGTTTCCGTGCTGTAATTGTTATATGGTTATATGGTTATATTATATGAGCCTATATAGTCACAGGGAGAAGGTGCAATTGCTACACAGATGGCACCGGAGGTCCGGATTGAAGTTGGGTTGCCGGAACTGTGCGACAGTGGCTCTGCCAGCTGTGTCGCCCCCTTTTCCAGAGAGGAAGCCATTAATCAAAAGCGTGCTATATCTGCTATCCAGACAAGGCACCCTGGAGCTATGTCCCAGCCTGGAACTTTACTTGCCCTCTTTGCAAAATACCAATGGTGTGGATGCCATTTCAGCAACCTGTGGGTACCATGCCCTAGACTGAGGGGAGCTGCAACTTAAACAAAGATGCTCCACAAATGATAGATTTCCAGCCACATCAATTCTACGTCTCACTCATTTTCGTCCTAAAAACGTTGATGAACAGACAGATTCTAGTGGATAATGAAGATAATAAATGTGTGTGGGATCCATGGGACAAAGCACTCGCATTTCTTCACTGACCTTGGCAATGATGTATTTCTTGATGTTTTCTCCAGGAAGGAAATTAATTAATTAATCCAGTAAATCCTCCCTCTAGTCATGGCTGGTGTTTATTCAGCTGCGGTGATGGGAACCAAGTTCCTTAAATTTGATGAAAAGCTTCTATAAGAAGTGTAGATTGTGGTGAGCAGAGTCTACAGGAAGTCCCTCAGATCATTCCCCGTTTAATTTCAGTCGGAATATAACATTTGCATTAACCATGTAGATATCAGAGGGTTTGAAGTCAGTGTGTGGACACACAACGCTGGTGTAACTCTGTTCCCTTTTGTGTCTTCCCAGCACCCAGGAATCAGGCTCTCTAACACAATACTAGCCACAAACCTACCATGGAGTTTGATTTGGTCGCACTATGTGATTCGGTTTTGGACATTTATGGTCACGTTACTCAGTATTACTGATTATTAATTTATTGTATTATTAATTATTGTATATTTATCGGAGTTATTGCGTTAATGGGCCTATAAGGCAGCAGCAAGTAAGAATTTCATTGTTCCGTTGCCAGTACATATGACAATTAAACAGTCTTGTCTATATTTCAAAAGTAGTTTTTTGGTTGTAAAGTGCTGAGGGATATCCTGAGGTCACCAGTGGCAGTACATAAATGCAACTCTTTCCTTCCTTCCTTCCTGCCGAGAGATGTGGGATAAGGGTCCGTTATTCTGTGCATTTCACAGCGCAGCTGGTGGGAGACTTGCTGGACCTGGTGCTTCCAATTGGAAGAAAGGTCACAGACAATCTAGCAGCTTGTCAGGCAGCCAGCTTGAGCTAGAGCTCTGGGCAACAAGTCACTGGTGAGCGGGGCAAAGTTTAAAGGAGAGATGCGGAGGGAGCTTTCTTTTACACGTGGAGGGTGGTGAATGTCGGAAACGTGCTATGGGATGTAGTGGGAGGGTGGATTTTAAATACTTTTATATAGGCACGTGGTTATATTAGGGGAATAGACGGATGTGGATCATGTCCAGGCAGATAAGGGTTCGTCATGGCACCATGTTTAGCACAGACATTATGGGCCGAAGGGCCTGTTCCTGTGCTGTACTGCTCTATGTTCCATTTAAACAATGCAGTTGTGGGGAGACCCAATGAGACAGAAATAATGCAGGATATCTCCGATAAACTTTGGTGATAACTCTAGACTTTGGTGATGCCAGATCAGCAGATATTTTTGTATTGTATTCTATTGTATTGTATTCAAATTTATTGTCATTGTCTCAGTTAGAGACAACGAAATGAATTTCCCTTACAGGCAGTATCATAAAAATAAAAATAAATAAATAATAATAAATAATAAAACATATTAAAAATAAAATAGAATTTAAAAAAAAAAAAGCACAAACACTGAAAGTCCACGACACAACATAACACAGTGGCACCAAGGTGAGGAAGGCACCATAGTCCAGCCAGCCTCCCCTCCGATCTTCCCAGATTTTCACTCGTGGTCGAGGCCTTCCTAGCACCCGCAGCCGCCGCCCCGGGTGGCCCGATGTTCAGGCCCTCACGCCGGGCTGGTGGAACGCCGACGCCGAACCCCGACGGTGAACATCCTCCTCCTCAGTGGCCCGGACCTCCTGATCAGCCGCCTCCCGCAGCCGGAGTCCGCAGCTCCCGAGTCCGCAGCTCCCGTGTCCGCAGCTCCCGAGCCCGCAGCTCCCGAGTCCGCAGCTCCCGTGTCCGCAGCTCCCGAGTCCGCAGCTCCCGAGTCCGCAGCTCCCGAGCCGGGCAGAGTCGCAGGACCCCGCGCTGTCCATCAGCGCCGCCCGCGTTGGGAGCTCCGCAAACCGCAGCTCCATGATGTTGGTGCAGCAGGTCCAGCACTCCGGGCTCCAGACGGCGATCCCCGGTAAGGCATCGCCAGCCTCGCGATGTATCAGCGCTGTCCCGCCGCTGCTGGAGCTCTGGTCGCAGGAAAGTCCACGCCAATCCAGTAGGTAGGCCGCTGGTGGTGGGGGGGGGGGGGGGGGCGAGGACGCGACTCGAATAAAAGTTGCGTCTTCACCAGGAAGCGGCTGAAGGACGGTATCCCCCGCACCGTGCCCTCTTCCCCCACATCAAAACACAAAAAAAACACAAAAAAACACACTTTTACAAAACTAAATAAACAAAAAAACAAAAAGATACCGGGCTGTAGGTGGAGGCAGCTGACGCCAGCGCCACCTGAAGTACAACACGGAAGGCATGTTATTTCTATTAAGATGTCATCACACCTTTAATTTATCTTTTTGAGAAGTTATGTATTATTATAAAACATTTTCCAGCAAACTCACTATGTTCAAAGGGAGCACAGGAACCAGGAAGCCCAGGGAGTTTAAAGAGTATGGCAATTAGGACCCAATGACTTTGAAGGGAGTTGAAGGAACTGGGACCCAAGTGAGTTTAAAGGGGTTGAGGGAATAGAGGCCCCAGTAAGTTTAAAGAGAGTGTGGAACAGGGGTCACAGCGAGTTTAAAGTGTGTGTGGAAACCCCAGTGAGCATGAAGGGAGCTCTAGAAACAGGCCCCCATTGAGCAAGAGACTGAACCATTGGGACTTCTAAATAATGGGAGAGCAAGTACCTGGAGTTTTTCTGGATTTAGGGAAATTAAAGACTTTCAAAAGGCTGGAAAAAATATTCTATACATTGTGCAGCAAAAAGTTGTAATTATTATTATGATACGATTGAACTTTATTTATCCCAGGAGGGAAATTAATCTGCCAACAGTCATAAAAACATAAAATACATGAAACATGAAATTAAAGTGACGTGTGGAAAGGATTGGGGATTTGCAAAGATTGTGGAGGGAAGAGGGGAGGGTGGGGGGGGGGGGGGGGGAGGGGGAGGGGGGGGGGGGGGGGAGGGGGGGGCATGAGGGGAGTCAGTCTCAGTCTACCCTCCGGTAGACACAAAATGCTGGAGTAACTCAACGGGACAGGCAACATCTCTGGAGAGAAGGAATTCAGTCCGCCCCATGACAGAAGGGGGAGGAGTTGTACAGTGTGATAGCCACAGGGAAGAAGGATCTCCTGTGGCGTTCTGTTCCGCATTTTGGGGGAACCAGTCTGTTGCTGAAGGCAGGGGCGGAAAACCCGGGGGGGCCAGAGGGGACACGTCCCCCCCCATGTTTTGAGAGGTGGGCGACATCCCCGCCAGGTTAACCTGCCTGGGCTTGCGGGAAATATGGCCAGCGCGGAGAAGCCGTGCTGGTGTCCCGTCAGTCCAGGCAGGGCTGTTAGTTAACCCGGTGAGACAGGCAGTTGAGCTGCATTTACCGCTGGATTGAGCCTCCGAAGCCTCGTGCGTGTGTGAGAGTGTGCGCATGCGCGCGCGGCCTCCAAAAAATTGTGTCCCCCGTCCCCTCCATGTTTTGATAGTGAGTTCCGTTCTTGGCTGAAGGTACTCCTCAGGTCGACCAGTGTGTCATGGATGGAGTGAGCTGTATTGTCCAAGATGCTCCGCCGTTTGAGAAGCATCCTCCCCTCCAAGACCACCTCCCATGCATCCAACTCCACCCCAGGACGGAGCCAGCTGAACTGATGAGTTTGTTAATCCTTAAGTATTGGCAGTTTATTCTAAAATAGTGTAGAGAGTTGTGCAGCACCGGACCTGAAGCATTGGCTACTCTTGTGTTGGTCCTGCAATTAGCAGTCACCTGATCTTGAACCTTGCCTTTCCTTGCAATGGGTCTGGGTGCAATCTGCCCGGGAGAGGCCGACTCTCAGCTCATTGCCTTGACCAGGGCAAGAGCTCACCTGCACAAGGGACATAGAATGACTTTGACAGCTCACTAGGTCTGTGGAATTCTCTGCCTCAGAGGGCGGTGGAGGCAGGTTCTCTGGATGCTTTCAAGAGAGAGCTAGATAGGGTTCTTAAAAATAGCGGAGTCAGGGGATATGGGGAGAAGGCAGGAACAGGGTACTGATTGTGGATGATCAGCCATCAGGGCCAAATGGCCTGCTCCTGCACCTATTGTCTATTGTCTATCGACTCCCAGACACCTTGGAGGAAGGATCTGCAGATGCTGGTTTAAATCAAAAATAGACACAAAATGCTGGCATAACTCAGCAGGACAGGCAGGATCCCTGGAGAGAAGGAATGGTAACGTTTCGGGAGGAGACCCTTCTTCAGAGTGAAGACGTGTCTCGACCCGAAGCCTGTCCCGCTGAGATGCCAGCATTTTGCATTTTTAGTTTATTGTTATGTTTAGTTTATTAGTATATAGTGTAAATATTTTATTTGCGAGCTATCCAGTCAAAAGAGACTATACATGATTATGATCAAGCCATCCACGGAGCACAGATAAGGGAGAAACGGTACAACATTTGGTGCAAGATAAAGTCTGGTTAAAGATAGTTCAAAGGTCTCCGATGAGATAGATAGGTCAGGGCCGCACTCTAGCTGATGAGAGGACCATTCATTTAGAACATTGATGCACATTAGAGAAGATAGACCAATACACAAAGTATCGGAGTAACTCAACGGGTCAGGCAGCATCTCTGGAGAACATGGATAGGCGACGTTCTGGTCGGAACCCTTCCACGGTCCTGACCCTAAACGTTGCCAATCCAGGTTCTCCAGAGATGCTGCCTGATCGGCGTAGTTACTCCAGCACATTGTGTCTTATTTTGTAAAATAGTAGCTGCAGCTCCTTGTGGTACGTATATGGAACAAGTAGCCAGAGAAAGTGATAGAGGCAGGTATAATTATTACATTTAAAAGATGCTTGGACAGGCACATGGATAGGAATGGTTTGGAGGGAAGTGGTCCATGGTGCAAACAGGTGCAGCTTACTCGGTTGGGAAACTTGGTCGACACAGACGTAGGGCCAAAGGTTCTGTTTCAATGCTGGATAGCTCTGTGACTCAATGCTGCTGCCACTCAGCTTCAGGGGCCCAGGTTCGATATTGACCATAGGTGCTGTCAGTGTGGTGTTTGCTCTTTCTGCATGGGTCTGTCTAGGCGTACAGCTTTCCTCCCACTTCCCAAAGACATGCTGTTGAAATAGTCATCTGCAGTAAGGTACCTAAAGTGGGTGGAGGAAATATTGTGGGGCAGGCGAGGACGTTGATGGCCATTTGAGGGAGATTAGGGTGCAGGGAAAGAAGTGGCGGAATGGGGATGCTCCAGAGGCCAGCAGCCACACAATGGGCTGAATGGTTCTCCTTCTGTGCCAAAGAAAAGAAAACCTAACAAAAATGACGTGGTCAGAAGGTGCCAGTGCTGATGGAAATCAATTCCCGGATTGGAATTGGTTGTAAGAAACAGGGTGTAAACAGGCCCTTCGACCCACCGAGTCCATGCTAACCACACAAGTGCTATGTTATCCCACTTTCCCTTTCACTCACCTCCCTGCGCACTCGGGTCAATTTACAGAGGTCAATTTATCTACAAACCATTACATTTTTGGGGTGTGTGAAGAAACCAGAGCACCCGGAGGAAACCCACGCAGTCACAAAGAAAATGTGCAATTGCCACACAGACAGCAGCAGAGGTCAGGATCGAACTTGGGCCTCTGGCGCTGTGAGGAAGCGGCTCTACCAGTTGCCCCACTGTTGTACCCCGATAATAATAAACAGAAATGGTGGATGAACTTAGCCAAACAAGCCGCAACTGTGGAAAGTGGAAATGGTTAGTGTATGGGGACAGGGATCATTCCTCTATCAATGTATAAGCTGCAGATGCTGGTTTAAACCGAAGAGAGACACAAAATGCTGGAGTAACTCAGTGGGTCGAGACCCAAAACATCACCTATTCCTTTTCTCCAGAGATGATGTCTGACCCACTGAGTTACTCCAGCATTTTGCATCCAGTCTGATTTAGATTAGTTTAGTTTAGAGATACAGCGCGGAAACAGGCCCTTCGGCCCACCGGGTCCGCGCCGACCAGCGGTCCCGCATAATTAACACTATCCTTCACCCACTGGGGACAATTTTTACATTTATCAAGCCAATTAACCTACAAACCTGTACATTTTTGGAATGTGGGAGGAAACTGAAGATGAAGGGTCTCAACCTGAAAAGTCACCTAATCCTTTTCTACAGAGATACTGCCTGACCCGCTCTGTTACTTCCAGCACTTTGTGTCTATCTTCCGCAATCAAGGGCAGCTTTGGAGAATGGATTATGTGGGTTCAAGTGCCTGTTATTGCACTGTTCTCTTTATGCCTTCAAAACTTTATCAGGTGACTTTAGGTGAACAGAAGAAATTGCAATTAAAAATCATAAACTGGTGACTGGTTGCAGAAAAAGAGAAAGATCACCACCAGGTAAAAGATATTCAGTTGGCGATAGGCCAGTTTCAATGAGACGAGTTCTGATCTGGCCTAGATAAACTGGATCAAAGCTAGCCGGCAGAAAAGTGGAGATGTTTCTGCTGCACTCTTCCTGCATTCTCACGAGGGAGAAAGGTGGGAAATTAAAGCCAGGTCTTCACGGATAAAGAAAATCTAGACAGTAAAACGGAGCGGAGGAAAGGAGCAGATGAAAAGATGCCAAGGTTTTTAATTGAAGTAGGAAACAAGTGGATTCCAGTAAGTTCAGAGGGGAATTGAAAAAGGAAATAAGAACAGCAAAGAGAGAACACAAGAATCATAACAGGGAAGCCAAAAATATTCCATCGGCACGAGCACAGGAGGAAGAATTCAATCAAAGAGCAGAAAGGAAATTTACTCCAAGAACTGGGCAATGCTGAGGTGTGGTGTGAGTGTTTCTCATCTGTCATCATCAAGGAAGAATATGCTACTAGATCCGCTGTAAGACTTTGGTCGGGCGACAATTGGAGTATTTTGTGCAGTTCTGATTGCCGTATTACAAGAAGGATGTGGAGGCTTGGGACAGGATGCAGGAGAGGTTTGCCAGTATGCTCCCTGGATCGGGTGGCATTATAGACCGACACAAAATGCTGGAGTAACTCAGCGGGCCAGGCAGCATCTCTGGAGAGAAGGAATGGGTGACGTTTCGGGTCGAGGCCCTTCTTTATATACTAGGAGATGTTGAACAAACTTGGATTTAGCTGGAATGCCAGAGGCCAAGGGGAACATTGATGGGGTAGAGACTCAGAGCCTTTTCCACAGGCTGTAAATGCTACTGTAAATACTAGAGGACATAGTTTAAGGTGAGAATGGCAATGTTTAAAGGGCAATGTGCAGGGCAAGGTTTTTTGTTTTGTTTTTTTACACACACACACAGAATGGTGGGCGCTTGGATTAAACTGCCAGGGACAGTGGTGGAAGCAGATATAATTGTGGCATTTAAAGGACTTTTAGATAAGCATATGTATACGCAGGGAATGGAGGGATATGGACCATGTGCAGGCAGATGAGATTAGTTTAAATTGGCATCATGTTCAGCACATTGTGGGCTGAAGGGCCTGTTTCTGTGCTGTACTGTGTTATATTCCTAAGGAAGATGTAGCTGGGATACAGGATAAAGAGGTAATGGAAAAAATAGCTGAGCTTATTTCAAATAAATCCGGTTCAGGTGGGAGGCATTTGAGGTTGATGAGGGGTATGAGGCAGAAAGATGCTGAGGGTTTGTTCATAGACTTCCGAACAACCATGCGTGAGGAAGGGTTCTGGCCTGAAACGTCACCTGTAAAATTCCCTTAATATAAGTTGCCTGACGAGCTGGGCTTCTCCACGTGGCGTTTTGCTGAAGATTCCAGCACCTGCAGTCTCGTGTGTAATCATCGACTGAGGCATCGTGCACAAAGACTGAAGGCAAATTCTACACACCCCTTGTTTGAAAAAACCCTGTAGAAATAAATCCTCTACAGCCCAGTCCGTTTAGCTCTTGGGGAAAGTTGTGGGGAAGAAAAACAATAATGGGGGACAGAATTAACGATCACTTGGACAAGAGTGTGGACTGATTAAAGAAAGCCATCGTGAAGTTGTTAAAGACAAATCGCTCCTATCCATCTTGATAACGTTTTCTGACAAGGTAACAGAAAGACTTGATGAGGAAAATATCCAGCTAATGTGGATGTCCAAACAGCATGCTGCATAATAGACGTTGTCAACATTGAAGGCCGTTGGAATAAAAGAATTATGACAAGAAAATTAGCTGAGTGGTATAAAACATAGTGGCAATGAAAGGTTGCCTTTCAGACTAGAGGGTAGTGCACAATGAGGTTCCCCTAGGATTGCTACCGAGACTACTGGTTAACTTAATATATATATATTAATGATTTAGGTTTAGCTATACAGAAGAGATGACTCAAGTGCCAAGGGACTTAAGTGGATAGCCTGAAGAAGTTACTGGTGTTCTCCTTAGAGTTAAGAGTCAAAAGTCAAAGAGCGCTAATTGTCATCAGTTCCGACAACAGAATAATTAAGTTCTTACTTGCAATATCTTAACAGGCCTGTGAACACAAAGCACACAGATAATACATAATTATTTAAAAAATCAATAAATGAATAGCCTCTCAGTGCAACCAGAGGTGGTTCACAGTTGATGTTAACGTTAGTTCATAGATACATCATGGAAACAGGCCCTGTGGCTCACTGGGTCCACGCCGATCAACCATCATACATACACTAGTTTTATGTTTTCCAACTTTTGCATCGTACACACTAGGGGCAAGTTACAGAAACCAATTAACCTACAACTCCGCACGTCTTTGGAATGTGGAAGGAAACCGGACCACCCAGAGAAAATGCACAAAGTCACAGAGAGAACGTGCAAACTCCCCACAGACAGCAGGGGGAGAGTTGCTGCCTAACAACGAATGCAGTGCCGGAGACCCGGGTTCGATCCCGACTACGGATGCTGTCTGTACGGAGTTTATACGCTCCCCCCGTGACTGCATAGGTTTTCTCCGAGATCTTCGTTTTCCTACCACACTCCAAAGGTTTGTAGGTCAATTGGCTTGGTAAATGTTAATAAATGTCCCATGGGTGTAGGACGGTGTTAATGTGCGAGGATCGCTGGTCGGCGAGGAGCCGGTGGGCCGAAGGGCCTGTTTCCGCGCTGTATCTCTAAAACTAAAACTAAGTAACCATAGTCAGGATCAAACCCAGTTACCTAGCACCGTGAGGCAGCAACTCTACCACTGCGCCACAGTGCTGCCCCCAACCCACATTGTCTTGTGTGTTGGGCAGAGACTATTCTTGAACCTGGTGGTCATGGCTTTCAGACCTTCTTCCTGATGGAAGGAGTGAAATGAGAGTGGTGTGGATCTGTTTGTTTGAGGAAACACCTCCTCTAGATCCTTTCAATGGTGGAAAGGTGATGGACCGGACAGTGTCAACCACTCTCTGTAACCTCCTTCATTTCAGGGAGTTCGCACTGCTGAATCAGGCCATGATACAACTAGTCAATATGCTCTCCACCGCACACGTGTAGAAGTTCAAGAGAGTATTGGTCGACATTCCCAATCTTCCAAGGAAGTCGAGGTATTGATGAGACCAAAGGCGATCGTGAGGCCATCTGATGGAGGTATTTAAAATCGTGAGTCATATAGATGGAGCAGATAGTTAGAAACTACTGCAGATGGCTGAAGAACCAGGGGTCGTAGAATGAAGATGATTGATTACAAATGATCAGATGATAAGAGGGGAAAAACCTTCTGGTGCAGGAAATAGTTAGTCTGATATATAGCACCAAACTTAATAAAGGAGACAGATTCAATTTATTAATTCAGAAGGGAGCTGGATAAGTAGATAAAGGAATTTGAAAAGAAAAAAAATGACCCGGATATGCGGAGAGGGCATTGGAGTTCATGAGTGGATTGCTCTTACGTTGCAGAGTGCAGACTTGATGGGCCTATTGATAAGATGAGTTCTTCCACATGCTGCTTGACCACCTGGGTTTCTCCAGCAGTTGTTTTTTTAGTTGATATAGTTTGGTTGGACTTCCAGTGTGAACACTCAAGTGTAGATATCCACCCTGCACTTTAAAAAGGACATCCACTCAGCCTCTGTGCTGCTCTGCTGGGAACCGAGTGCAAATGCTTGGACTTTGCCACCACTTCCCCGGCAATGAGTCACCCCCTGTGCCTCAATGCAGGAAGGCTTCCTTTGAGAATGAGTGTTGAGTGGGCTGGGCATCGACACTGAGATGGAGGAGCATGTCCATCTTTGGACGTGATGGAAGCTGCTGTCTCACCTGATGTGCTGACTAACAGCAAATCTCCCAGCTGAGGAGCGCTGTGGAGTTAGATAAAGTAATAGTCACCCCAGTCACCCGGCTCCTTTCCCCTCCTTGCTACACTCATCGCCCATCCCCGATTCCCCCATTTTCCTTTTCTCCTCCCTCTTTCCTCTTCCCAGTCCCCTTTCACTCGTATCCCTCCCTCCAGCTTTACATTTCACTCTATATCACCCTGGCCTATGCTCACTTCCGTCATCGGGAAGAAGGAACAGGAGTTTGAAAACTGTAACAACCAAGTTGAGGAACAGCTTCTTCCCAATCACAGTCAAAGTATTGAGTACTGTTAACTCCAACTAAGCTCTGAACGACAAACTGCCTCGGTTGCACTAGGGACATTGGGCTTCGCTTTGCTTTTGCACTATATTGAGTTTTTTTATTTAATTAAACTGTTGTGTTGCTGCAAGAATGTCACTGTTCCATTTCAGTACATATGACAATAAAACATTCGGCTCTTTCCTTATCTCACACCTTTGGCCTCGTGCTCCTCTATAGCCTTTGTTACCCATCCGTCAATCAACTGCCACTCTCACCTGCATCCACCACCACTTGCCAGGCTTTATCCCCGCCCTCATTGTTCCAGCTTTCTTCCCCCACTAGTCAAATCAGTCTGAAGAAGGATCGTGACCCAAAATGTCACCTGCCCCACTTCCTCCTCACTTGCTTCCTCACCCGCTGAGTTTCTCCAGCACTTTGTGTTTGGCTGGGCGAAGACCTGCCCATTGCCTTCTCCTCTTCAATCTTTAATGGTTCAGATTCTGCATCCGTTTCAAGATGACTTCATCGCAAGAGACTGCATTCAATCCATCAGCCAACTCTTCCCAGTCCTTTGCATGGAGGGCAGAGTGAGTAGATTTATTGTCACTCCCAGTGACCCGTAACTCACGGTACGAATGGTTAACCATATAACCATATAAAAATTACAGCACGGAATCAGGCCATCGCGGCCCTACAAGTCCGTGCCGAACAACTTTTTTCCCTTAGTCCCACCTGCCTGCACTCATACCATAACCCTCCATTCCCTTCTCATCCATATGCCTATCCAATTTATTTTTAAATGATACCAACGAACCTGCCTCCACCACTTCCACTGGAAGCTCATTCCACACCGCTACCACTCTCTGAGTAAAGAAGTTCCCCCTCATGTTACCCCTAAACTTCTGTCCCTTAATTCTGAAGTCATGTCCTCTTGTTTGAATCTTCCCTATTCTCAAAGGGAAAAGCTTGTCCACATCAACTCTGTCTATCCCTCTCATCATTTTAAAGACCTCTATCAAGTCCCCCCTTAACCTTCTGCGCTCCAGAGAATAAAGACCTAACTTATTCAACCTTTCTCTGTAACTTAGTTGTTGAAACCCAGGCAACATTCTAGTAAATCTCCTCTGTACTCTCTCTATTTTGTTGACATCCTTCCTATAATTGGGCGACCAAAATTGTACACCATACTCCAGATTTGGTCTCACCAATGCCTTGTACAATTTTAACATTACATCCCAGCTTCTATACTCAATGCTCTGTTTTATAAAGGCTAGCATACCAAAAGTTTTCTTTACCACCCTATCTATATGAGATTCCACCTTCAAGGAACTATGCACGGTGATTCCCAGATCCCTCTGTTCAACTGTATTCTTCAATTCCCTACCATTTACCATGTACGTCCTATTTGATTTGTCCTGCCAAGGTGTAGCACCTCACATTTATCAGCATTAAACTCCATCTGCCATCTTTCAGCCCATTCTTCCAAATGGCCTAAATCACTCTGTAGACTTTGGAAATCCTCTTCATTATCCACAACACCCCCTATCTTGGTATCATCTGCATACTTACTAATCCAATTTACCACACCTGGTTGATTAAATTATCCCAGTTTTCTGTGATGATAACAATCTACTACAGGAGTCAGGTACCTAAATTCTGGTCGGTTATTCAGCGTAAAACAATTATTGAAAATCGGTGGCCAACTAATTGCTTATTCTATTAATGGCTGTGAATGACTTGGCCTCCACAGCCGTCTGTGGCAATGAATTTCACAGATTCACCACCCTCTGATTAAAGAAATTCCACATCATCTCCGTTCTAAAGGTGCATCCTTTTCTTCTGAGGCTGTGCTCTCTGGTCCCAGACTCTCCCACAAGTGGAATCATCCTCTCCACCTGCACTCTTTCCAGGCCTTTCACTATTCGTTAAGTTAAATTTAAAGTTGCTCAGTAATTATCTTAGCCGAGGGTAATTCTGTACATTAGAACAATTAGATTTATTTTAATGTTAGAAAGGGGAGAGTTAAACATCATAATTCATTTAAAGTAGATCATATCATTATGTTGATATATATTACATTGGGTTTTATGAACATAGCATCCATTAATATGTATTTATGAACTAATTACATAAATATATCTTCTGCTGTGAAAACAGTGAAAAAAATATTTTGGTTCAAAATGTTTGTGGAGAAAATCTTTGTTTAAACTTTAATGCAGAGATACCTAGCAAGGCGTGTCAGTGAGATGGAAGCTGGATAGATTCTAACTCTCAGTGGGAATATCAGAAGAGATTTTGAGAAGTTTGTTCAGTGGTTATGGCGAGGGGAAGAGAGATAAAAAGACTGAGGAAGTTTGAGGAGGAGTTCCAGAAAAGGTAGTTTAAAATACTGGTGAGGTTTGGGAGTTGAACCAGAGGGAGAGTAAAGTTTGATGTGTTCAAGTAACTCGACAACACAAACACCACTTAATGGAAAGGAAGGAAGTCTAGAAATTGTAGTCTAACTGGAAAGGAGGATTCATGTAAGATTTACCGGGGGGCCATTTACAGTAAACCCTCGTTTCTACAGACCTCTTTATAACGGATTTCAATTATAGCAGTGGACCTACCTACCCTCAGGACATGCCATCCCCTGCCCACACAGCTCCCTCATCCACTTTTTCATCCACTCCCTACATATTAGGGGAAATTTACAGAGGCCTATTAACCTACAAACCCGCATGTCTTTGGGATGTGGGACGAAAAAGAAGCACACGTGGTCAACATGCACACTCCACACAGATAGCACCCGAGGTCAGGATTGAACTAGGTCTCTCCACAGTGAGGCAGCGGCTCTACCAGCTGCCCCACTGTGCCATCCAGTCGGTGGTTGAGATGGTGTTTTTCGAAGCTTGTATCGAGACTTGTTCGATCAATGCAGAAGACAGAGAGAGTTCAGAAATGGGATAAAATCAGGAATTGTTGGAAATATTCATCTGGTCAGGCAGGAACTATGGAGGGAGAAACAGAGTTAATGTTTCAGTTCAATAAACTCTTCCTGTGGTGACCAGGAAACATTAAAAGCCCTGTCCACGGTGCGAGTTCATTCAAGTGCTCTCCCGAGTTTTAAAAAGAATCAAACTCATGGTAAGCACGGAGAATGAACGTAGCGGGTACATCGGAGCTCGGGGACATATCTTAACGCTAACGGCAGGTACTCGGGAAGACTTGCTAACGGCAGGTAAGCACGGGAAGACTCGTGAAGATTTTTCAACACGTTGAAAAATGTCCACGAGAGCCCCGAGTACCGCCATTAGCGAGTGGCCATTACCGTAAATCTCCGAGTTCGAATCAGGGCAAACTCGGGAGAGCTCTTGGAATGAACTCGAACCGTGGGACAGGGCTATAACTGTTCTTAAAGTTATAAAAGAATGGCTACAATTAAATAATTTGTTCTCGGGATATTGATATTATTGGTTAGGCTGCCCATTCCAAATTGCCCCCAACTTCAGTTGTTGGCAGTGTCAGTACAAAGAGTTGTTAAGAAGCAACTACTTTAGTGTGCCCAGAGTCAGGTAGAGGCCGAGGATAGACGCAAATGTGTAGAAGGGTCCGGACCCGAAACGTCACCTATACCTTGTCTCCAGAGATGTTGCCTGAACCGCTGAGTAACTCCATCATTTTGTGTCTGTAACAGCATCAGCAACTACAGTTCCATCCTTCACATACAGGCCAGGCAGACCAGAATCACCACACTCTCTCCTTGTCGGACTTCAGCAAACCAGATGGGACTTTGGAACAATCCATTAGTTTCATAATCACCGTTACCGACACTGGTACTTTCATGCAAAATTACTTAATTACTCGAATTAAAATTCCCCAGGTGCTGTGATGGTTTCCGAACTCCAGCCTGTAGATCAATAACCCAGCGCCCTGCGTGCTAGTCCAGTAACATAATCACTTTGTGTCTTTACCCTTTAACCCAGAACAACCACAATAGTGGTAAGAGGACAATACAATGCAAGCAAAGTGCAGACCCTCGCATGATCCATGCCCTGTGTTAGGTTATTGCGCAAAGTAGACTTATGCAGGGACGTCTAAGAGTTGATGAGCTACTCAAGTGGACAATAATTGTCCTTTCATTACAACATTGTTTAAGCTTTAAAATCACATTATAATGAACATTTATGTTTTGGAGAACAAATAGTTTTTGATTTAATAACTTGGTACATTGTCTAAATTCTTAGGAACTGTGCGATTATATTCATTACTATCACAGCATATTTAATTATGGAATGAGTGATAAGAACTATTACTAAATGGCCATATCTGTTACAAAAATTTGTTAAATAAAACGCTTAGATTTCAGCATTTCTTCGCAAAGCATAAATGGCGCCCTCTAGTATAAATAGGAGTAACTAGATGCAGAGATGAGTTCATCTTTAAAGTTTGCAGCCTTTCAATATTCAACACCAATTGCATTTTCTTAGACATTTATTACAAGGGATGTGGCAGCCAAATTAGAACATAGAACATAACATACAGGAATCAGTCTTTCGGCCCACAATGTCTGTGCCAAACATGGTACCTAGACCATCTCTTATCTGCCTGTGCATGATCCATATCCCGCTATTCCTTGCATATCCATGTGCCTATCTAAAAGTCTCTTAAAAGCCACTATCGTATCTGCTTTAACCTCCCTCTGCAGCATACTCAAAAAAAACACTTGCAACATACATCTCCTTTCAATTTGCGCCACTCACCTTAAAACTATGCCCTCCAGTATTTGTTTTTTCCATCCTGAGAAAAAGGTTCTGACTGTCTACTCTATCTATGCCTCATGATTTTATATACTGCTATCGGGTCTCCCCGCAACCTCCAACACATTATTTTACAGAATTCTCACAACTGGCACTGGTACAGAAGAGAGGCACAAAAGGCTGGAGTAACTCAGCGGGACAGGCAGCATCTCTGGAGAGAAAGAATGGGTGGCATTTAGGGTCGAGACCCTTCCTCAGATCCTGTCTGTCCCGCTGAGATACTCCAGCTTTCTGTGTCTATCTTCGGTTAAACCAGCAATCTGCAGTTCCTACTTACACATACTTAGAACAGTACAACACAGGATCAGGCCCTTCAGCCCACAATGTTAGTACCGAACAGGATGCCTAGTTAAACAGATCCCACCTGCCTGTACATGATCTGTATAATTATTTTGTGCACTTCCATGTGTCTATTTGAAAAGTCTCTTAAATACCCCTATCATATCTGCAGTACCAGTGACTGATTAAAAACCTATTGGTTGAAGTAGAATGTATCTGGTTATGATCAGAAACCAGCAAATCTATGTAATTAAAAGTGTCATCTTGATTATATAGACTTCCTGTCTGTGCTGTATATTGAATTTAGAAAAAAAACACTACCATATATCGCTATGATTTTTGGCCATCTTACTCAGTCAGCCTCCGCTGAGCAGGAGCAGCGAGATGATGATGGAAGAAACGGGTGACGTTTCGGGTCGACACCCTTCTCCAGACTTCACAGTCGCCCATTCGTTCTATCCAAAGATGTTGCCTATCCTGCTGAGTTACTCCAGCATTTTGTGTCTATCTTCAATTTCAAACCAGCATCTGCAGTTCCTTCCAAGGCAGATGATGGTATAATTGTCCATAACTCTTGTCAGGCCTCGCTTACAGTTCTGGTCACCATTGTACAGGGAAGATGTGACTGTACTGGAGAGAGTGTAGAGGAGATTCACAAGGATATCTTCAGGGTTATAAAAGTGTAGCAAAGAGCAAATGTTCGTGAGATTTAGGTTATTTTTCTGAAACAAAATATGCAAGAAAAGAAGAACAGAAGAAAATAGGAGCAGGAGACCCTTCAAACCTCCCCTGCCTTTCACTATGATCAAGGCCTCGTCTACTCTTTTACCATTTCTTCAACCCCACTATTCCACAAAACATTTATCCACCTTCCTCTTTAAATACTTCTATTGATCCAGCTTCCACCATCCACCGGAGACTCCAGAGATTCATCACCCTCTGCAAGATAATTAATTTCGACAGCAGGCTGAAGGAATAATTACTTGAGATGTTTAAAAATGAAGCAGGGATTGGATAGGGCAAAGAAGGACTTGCCTCCTTTAGCAGAGGGATCAGAGAGCCGGGGAGCTGAGGTTTAAAGTAACCATTAGGTGATATCAGGAAGATGTTTACACCAGTAGGTGATGGGAGTCTGGAATGGTGGTGGAGGCAGAAACACTTAAGGTTCTGTCCCACTTGGCCGTCATTTGCGCCTCATTTACACGTCATATGTAAAATAGGTCGACGCGTCGTTAAGCGGGGCGTCGCGCGCAAATTACGCCGTCTGGTGCGCATGACGTCATTAGAATACCCTGCGGTGCGCGGCGACGCATGGTTACGCACGGTGATGTAACCATGCTTCACCATGCGATTCACGTGAGATGTCAGGATGCCAGCATGCGACGCCAATGCGTCAGCGTGCGTACCCAATGCGTCAACGTGCGTACCCAATGCATCATGCAGGTGGCGCGTGAGGATTTCGTGCAGCATGACACTCCACACTCCTCCATGCCTCTCCATGCGCCCGTCCCGCGGTACCCACATGCTACCTGTGCGTCCAAACGCGACAACCACATTTTTGGAGGTCGGTTAAATGGCGCGCAAATGACGGCCAAGTGGGACAGGCCCTTTACTACACAAATAACTAGCTATGTACTGGAACACACATAAACTGTAGGGCTGCAATCCAGAGGCTGGAAAGTTGTGTTCCGTAAGACACGATGGATCAAATGGCTTCTTTCAGTTCCACGTTTAAGAAAGAACTACTGATGCTGGAAAATTCAAAGGTAGACAAAAAATGCTGGAGTAACTCAGCGGGACGGGCAGCATCTATGGAGAGAAGGAATAGGCGACGTTTCGGGTCGAGACCCTTCTTCAGACTGATGTCAGCTTCTTTTTTTTTTGATTTTTCAATCTTAAAAGCTACCCGTTTATATCAACCAGTTGGGAAATGACCCATAAAACATCCACAAATATTTCAGCATCAACGTCCATCTGATAATACTAAGCAAACACGGTACTGGTGTAATTCAGTAGGTCAGGCTGCATCTCTGGAGGGAATTGAGAAGCAACATTTCATGTTGAGATCCTTCGTTAGACACAGTTTGTGTCTATCTTCAGAGTAAGCTAGCTTCTGCAGTTCCTTCCTGCACATTTCATCTGCTCCACTGCGAAATCTCCTCAAGATATGCCTTCTTTGAAGTTCTCCTCCTCTCTCCAACGAGAATTATGCAACATCCTCTCTTGCTGAACCCCCTGTGATTCCTCCAGCTCTCCAGCTCTACGACATTTTAAATAATTCTACATTTTCCTTAATCTTCATCCCCTTTCATTTATCATGTTCACACCTTCCCCTGCCATATCTCTAAGTCTCCCTCTCCCCCGACTCTTAGTCTGAAGAAGGGTCTCAACCTGAAACGTCACCCATTCCTTCTCTTCAGAGATGCTGCCTGTCCCCCTGAGTTAGTCCAGCATCAGAGTCTAAAGAAGGATCCCAGCCCAAAACATCATCTTTCCACTGACGCTGCCTGACCTGCTGAGTTGCTCCAGCACTTTGATTTTTGCTCAAGATTCCAGCATCTGCAGTTCCTGGTGTCGCCTTCTTTATAAAACTCCTTTACTGTGTACCCAGAGAACCATTGTCTCCAGGTTCCTGAACAGCTTCTTCCCCTCTACCATCACACTCTTGAACTTATGGGCCTGTCCCACGAGGCAATTTTTAGGCGACTGTCATAGTCATAGCAGGTCGCCGAAAAAACGGCGACTGGACTACCGGGCCTGTCCCACTTAGGTGATTTTTTTAGGCGCCTGTCGGCGAATACGACAATGGAATTCACTGAAGTCAGCACCGGCGACAATCTATGTCTCCTGGCGACAACCTACGACAGCACCTACGTCAGGAGAAGACAAGCTACGTCAAGCCCACGGTCGCCGACTGTTGCTGAAAAGTTTTGAACATTTCAAAATCCAGCGGCGACCAGAAAAACGCTACGACTCTTTGGGCGACTGTGGAGACTACTCACGCCCATACATGTGACACCCCGGCGACTGTGTGGCGACTGCCTAGTCGCCGTCAGTCGCCTACAAAACCGCCTAAGTGGGACAGGCCCTTTATTGTACAACCATGAACTACAATGGACTTTGCATAAGTGTCATACCGTGTACTTCAGTTTATATTGTTATGGTATGACTATCCAGTATAAGCTGGTAGAGCTGTGAGGTGTGTTCAATCCTGACATCGGGTGCTGTCTGAGTGCAATTTGTGACCATGTGGGTTTCCTCTGGGTGCTCCGGTTTCATCCCACATCCCAAAGACGCGCAGGTTCATAGTTCGGAGTAAAAGTGCTCCTCGTGTGTAGGGAGTGGATGAGAAAGTAGGATAACACAGAACTAGTGTGAACTTGTGATCGATGGTCAGTGTGACCTTGATGGGCCGAAGGGCCCGTATCCATGCTGCATCTCAATATTATTTGTCGTGCTATTACATGAAAGTATTTGTAAAGCTGCAACAAGCAAGAATATCATTGTTCTGTGCCCAGTGCAAGTGACATTTAAACGCTCCTAACACAGCTCTCCAGCATCTTTGTGGAATAGGAGGTGCCAGTACATGAGAACAGTTCAAAAATCACTGTACATCACAAACTAGTTTTTAGTTCAGAGATACAGCGCGGAAACAGGCCGAGTCTGCACCGACCAGTGATCCCCGGACATTATCGCCATCCTACACACACTAGGGACAATTTTACATTTACACCAAGCCAATTAACCTACAAACCTGTAGGTCTTTAGAGTGTGGGAGGAAACCAAAAATCTAGTTTAAAAAACACCCCACGCAGGTCACGGGGAGAACATGTAAGCTCTGTACAGACAAGCACCCTCTGTACAGACAAGTAGTCAGGATCGAACCCGGGCCACCCTGATATTCTACACATGAAGCAGAAATAAGTTGCCAAACTTATGTTACCCTTTTAAATATATTTTACATTGCAATTCTATATTTTTAGAGCTGAACAATATCAATTAAATTTACAGCAAAAATCATATGAACGACCCAACATCATCATCACACAAGTGACAAATCTTCATAAAGGATATTGTTGCTATCGGATTCCACTACACGGTCCTTGTGTAAAAATGTGAATAAATTTAAAATGTTGTTTCACACACGTATTTTGCAGAAAACTTAAAATATAATTCACCGTTTCAACTCCTAAAAACAAAGCAAACTTATTTGTTATGAGGCATAGGAGCAGAATTAGGCCATTTGTTCGTAGCTGATATATTTTTCTCTCTCAACCCCATTCTCCTTGGCCCATTTGAGTCCAGTATTACATTGGTCAAATCAAAAATATTTGGCCCTCGCTTCATAATAAATTGACTGGGTGCAGCGTGATATAAAATTTGTAATTTCCATTAAAATACATGTGCTCATACATCTAGGAGTCTTTTATCCAGGGTTAGAGAATCAAATACATGAGGCCACATGTTTAAGGGGCAAGATTTAATACAAATCTGGGGATAACGTTTTCCACTCAGTGGGCATATGGAACAAGCTGCCAGAGGAGGTAGTTGGGGCAGGTACTATAAAAGCATTTAAAAGACACTTGGACTGGTACATGGACAGAAAAGGTTGTGAGGGATATGGGCCAAATGTGGGTAAATGGGACATTTACAGTGGGGAATCTTGGTTGGCATGGATTTGGGCCAAAGGGCCTCTTTGCATGCTGTTTGCCCCCGCACTTTTGGTTTCATTGACACCTACATGGGAGTAAAAGTGTGAGCCCTGTGACAGGTGGGCCTTGCAGAAGAACAGAGTGATGAGTGCTTGAAATGCGTTGCCAAGGGGCGGCGGAGGCAGCATGTGCCATAGTGCAATTTAAGAAACTATTAGATAGGCACATGGATATGCAGGTGATGGACGCGTGTGGATTATGTGCAGGCAGATAAAGGCTGGTCTTGGTATCATGTTCGGCACAGACATTGTGGGCCCCAAGGGCCTGTTCCCTGCACTGTACTGTTCAATGTTCTATGAGGGTGGCGTGTACATGGAAAGAGCTGTCAGTGAAAGCGGCTGAGCTCAGATACAATAAACTCTACTGCATTTTGTGAAAGTTGTGCACATCCAAAACGAGGAGTTATTTCTTTAGTCAGAGGGTGGTGAATCTGTGGAATTCATTGCTCCATACGGCTGTGGACGCTAACATTGGGTATTTTTAAGGTGGAGATAGATAGATTCTTGATTAGTAAGGGTGTCAGGGTTATGGGGAGAAGGAAGGAGAATGGGACTGGGAGGGAAAGAGAGATCAGCCAAGATTGAATGGTGGAGGAGATTTGACGCACCAAATGGTCTACTACTGCTCCTATGACTAATGAACGATCCTCACAGACTGAAACAAATTGGCTGAGCATTTGGACAGTTGTGAAAATAAAGGCAGCAGATGCTGAAAATCTAAAACAAGAGAGGAAGTAGTGAAGGTAAGTACTAAAATATTTAAATGACACTTGGACAGGAACATGGATAGGAAAAGTTTAGAGGGGTTTAGATGAAAATGGGAGCCGCATAGATGGACACCTTGGTCGGCCTCTTTCCTTGCTGAATGACTCTACGACAATGACTCGAAAAGCAGAAAATTCCCAACTCAGCCAGTCAGGCAGCATTGGTGAAGAGAGGAACAAATAATGTTTCAGGTCCTTCATTGGAAGTTTTGATGCAGAGCTTTCGTTGTGTGCTGTTAATTCGGTTTTAATTTCCACTTGAAATTCCACGCGCTGCAAGGTTGCAGCCTTAATAGACCTAGTTAGAACACGGAACACAGTGCAGCACAGGAACAGGCCCTTAGGCCCACAATGTCTGTACCGAACATGATGCCAAGTTACACTAATCTCACAATATTCATATCTCTCCACTTCCTGCACATCCATGTGCTTATCGAAAAGTATTTTAAATGCCCTATTGTGTCTACCTTCACCACCCGACACCCACCGCCCCACGCAACATCTTTAAATTTTGCCTGCTACACCATGACATTTCTACCCTGGGAAAAGGCTTCTGACTGTCTACCCTACCTTTGCCTCTAAATTTTGTATGTACTGCCATCAGATCTCCCCTCAACCTCGGACACTTCAGAGAAAACAATCCCAGTTTGGCTCAACCTCTCCTTATAGGTAGCACCCTCTAAACCAGTCAGCATTCTGGTGAATCTCTTCTACACCTTCTCCAATGCCTACACATCCTTCCTGTAATGGGACAATCAAAACAATGGAATCTTATTTTAATTTTTTTTTAATTTTTTTAAAATCAGAACTGCACACACTACTCAAAATAAAGCCTAACCAATGCCGAATAAAGCTGCATCAAGACTTCCCAATTCTGATACACAATGCCCCAACCGATGAAGGGAAGTATACCATATGTCTTCTTTACCTACTTGTGTTGCCACTTTCAGAGAGCTAGGAACTTGGACCCCAAGATCCCTCTGTACATCAATGCTGTTAAAGATTGCTACCAATTATATTATAAACAATAGACAATAGACTTAGACTTAGATCCTTTATTTGTCATTCAGACCTTTCGATCTGAACGAAATGTCGTTGCCTGCAGCCATCCATGTAATAATAAACAACAAAACACACAATAAACACAAATTAGCATCTACCACAGTGAGTTCACCAGGCACCTCCTCACTGTGATGGAGGCAAAGATCTTAGGGTTACTGTCTCTTCCCTCCTCTTCTCCCTCTGCGCTGATGCGATACCTCACCGGGCGATGGTAGTCAGTCCCGCGGCTCACCGAGCTCCGCGAACGGGCCGGTTCAAGCTCCGCGGCCCGGGGTGGTCGAAGCTGCCGCCCTCCAGTCCAGCGGACGCAGCTGTTGCCGCGGGAGCTCCGGAAAACAGGCACCAGCCTGTGACCTGCGAGCTCCCGACGATGTCGTCCACTGGCCCGCGGCCGAGCCCCGGATTCAGGTCGCCACCGCCAGAACGCCGCCTCAGCTACCGGAGCACCGTCTCAGCCCCGCACCGGGCCGCCTCAGCCACCGGAGCACTGCCTCAGCCCCGCGCCGGGCCGCCATAGCCACCGGAGCACCACCTCAGCCCTGCGTCGTGCCGCTGTCACCGGAGCGTCTCAGCCCCGCGCCGGGCCGCCCTCACCGCAGTGCCGAGTCGTGCCGCTGCCACCGGAGCGTCTCAGCCAGCACCGTCTCAGCCCCGCGCCGGGCCGCCCTCACCGGAGCGCCGAGTCGTGCCGCAGCCACCGGAGCGTCTCAGCCAGCACCGTCTCAGCCCCGCGCCTGGCCGCCCTCACCGCAGTGCCGAGTCGTGCCGCAGCCACCGGAGCGTCTCAGCCAGCACCGTCTCAGCCCCGCGCCGGGCCGCCCTCACCGGAGCGCCGAGTCGTGCCGCTGCCTGAACGCCGCCACAGCTCGAAGACGGCCAGCCTCGCGTTGGTGAGTCCTGGCTGGCTCTACCTCCGGAGCCTGGAGGTCGGTCGCAGGTTGGAGGCCGCCAGCTCTGCCATTAGGCCTCAGCGCAGACGGAGACAGAGAAGGGGGATACGACAAGAAAAAGTCTCATTCCCCCGAAGGGAGAGAAAGAAATCCCTGTTTCAGCCCCCCCCCCCCCCCCCCCCCACACATAACAAAACGTAATAATCAAAAATGTAACTAACCAAGACAAAAAAAAAAACAACACAAGAAAGTAAAAACAGACGGACTGCAGGCGAGCCGCAGCCGTTCAACAGCGCCGCCACTTCCGGGTGCAGAAGTGGGCCATTCGGCCCTTCGAGCCATCACCGCCATTCAATGTGATCATGGCTGATCATCCCCAATCAGTACCCCATTCCTGCCTTTTCCCCATATCCCGTTACTCCGCTATTTTTAAGAGCCCTATCTAGCTCTCTCTTGAAACCAAGAAAAACGGTATTCTTTCCCCTTACATTTGACTTCCCAAAGTGCAACACCTCACACCTTCGATAAGTGGGAATAGGCTGCTATAGTTTGATCATGGACACAAAGGGCTAAGCTACATTCTATGCTGCAAATATCTATGATTCATGCACTTGTGTAACATTGATTAAACCAATATTGGTAAACACAGCAATATGTTTTTTTTCTGGCTGGTAATTTATGATTTGTAAAGGCAGCGATGGCCTTTGGTTGCTGCATATATTTTTTCTAATATATAGATAAGACCTAAAGAACTTTGCCTGGTAACGTAAATCTTAGCTACGCCAGTCACCGTGAAGTTATTAAACTCTCACAGCAAAGGGTCAATCTCAACATTATGGACATAAAGCGTCTGACCTTTGACCTCTGATTCTGACCTCCTGTTACCTGAACCAAACCCTGGAGCATAAATAGTAGAGGGCAGGTGAGCATACAAATTGCATGGTTTACAAAACTGATCAATGCTTCGAAAGCCCCTCAATTACTTCAGAACAGGTAGATATAGGAGGTCTATTTGTTTTTTTGAACAGGGTGGCCTGCTTCTAGCTGCCAGCTACATGTCAGAAAGGCATAATTAAAGGCTGGTCGTGGGGCATAATAATTTTAAGAGCGTACAGATTTATTTACCAAATTACTAAGAAGCCCGAGGATCGCGATCCGTATAATAACCTCGGGAGCTTTTTGTAAGTGAAATGTGGCGCAGTCTTGACAGATGGCTTTGTGCAGAGCAACTAAAGGCAGGAAACACTGTAGTCCAAAAATATGACACAAAGACGTCTACAAGTTATTATCTGCTCCAGCTGTCACACACCGCACCTCAGATTGCGGGCTCTTCCGTCATCTGCTCTTTGGTCATTGGGTGTCTACCTGTGCAAATTCATTTCACCTTGCATCAATCAGGCACCAGCAATCCCCAGCTTTATCCTTCCGGCACTACTCTCGTATTTTCCTGTCAGCTTCAGAAATAATTAAAAGCAAATTGGTCATCTTCTTCAACGTGGGAGGCACTGCAGTGGTCTTTTTTGCTGTCTCTCAAATAACGGCAATTACCTTTGGCATCGCCAGGGAAAAATATACTTTTAGATCATTCCTCTATCCCACTAGAGGCAAAATCCCATCAAAAATAGATAGGTTAATGCCTTTATTAGCAGACCAGACAACAACCTGGCATCGGTGCTGTACAGGTACAGAGCTCAAACTGGTCTGAGCTAATCTTTTCTGGAGAACTTGGCCAGATATTGAACACATGCTGATTCAAATAGACCATCTGCTTGCACTTTTCATTACTTTCATTTTTTTTTTAAAACCACACACACACGGTCAATTCTTATTAATCCAACACAATCCACTACGTCTTGTATACTGTATGTTAGATTATTAAACGTCAGATTATGAAATGTTTTGAACGCAGAGGGAACTGTCTTAATGTTAATTGTCTGTGAACCATGGGTATGTGATATTCTATGCCCAGCATAAATCATATACATTTTGATTTTAAAGGTTTCTATAACAAATACCAATTTTATTACCCAATACTAATTTGCCTGCGTTGGCAGCAAAAACATGCGTACATATTTTCTGAAGCAATGTTTGTCATTTCTTTCATTAAATTCTTAAAATAGATTGCACCATTAAAACATTAATACTGTAACTACAGAAATCAGTCATACAGGTTTGTACTACAAGATTTTGACTGTTTCTATTCCCAAGGTCTCTCATTATAGCCATGGCACCATCAAGTGGTTAAATGAGTTTGGGGTTTATAAAACAAACTGAAAGATGGTTGCTTAAACCAGACGGGATGTATGACAATAGCTGAGAAACAAATGTAATAGCTGGAATTGTGATTCACAGCTTCAGAACTGAAGTTATCACTTCACTCTTTCTGATTGATTGTGAGAAGGATAGGAGACAGTGAACTTGGGACTGAGAATGTTCAGATAATCAGATGTTATTTGATTGATTGTGAACAGAATGAAGAGTTGAAGAGTTTAGTCACTACTTAAATTTATCCAAATATAAATGCTAAATTGATTAAGAAGGAACTGCAGATGCTGGAAAATCGAAGGTAGACAAAAATGCTGGAGAAACCCAGCAGGTGAGGCAGCATCTATGGAGCGAAGGGAATAGGCAACGTTTTGGGTCGATACCCTTCTTCAGTCTGAAGAAGGGTTTCGACCCGAAACGTTGCCCATTTCCTTCGCTCCATAGATGCTGCCTCACCTGTTGAGTTTCGACAGCATTTTTGTCTACCTGATGCTAAATTGATCATTGGCATAGGAAAAATAAACATGCTGGTGTCAGAATATATGAATTGCTAGATTAACGAGTGCGTTTATATTGTATTAAAGATCTGCTACACAAAAATTAATGTCGGATAGTAAATATTCCAGAATAATGAACGTTGGATTAATGAGAATTGAGTGTATACACAAGTGCATGTCCACACATAAACACACATGTACATGCATGTGCATGTGTGTACATATGCACGCTCATGTTCGAGTGTATGTGTGATCAATTCACGCGAGTACTCGCGCACGCACACCACAGTTGGCAGAGAAACTAAAAACTCATTGGGTCAGGCAGCATCTGTGGAAGGAACGTTTCATGTTGGGACCCTTCTTCAGTCCTGACACTAAATGTCTCATATCATCATCCCTCCGCAGATGCTGCCTGACCCACTGGATTCTTCCAGCCTTTTATGTTATGTTGGCATATCTGTGCAAATGTGCCACCATTTAGTTCCTCGCATAATCCTACTAATCCATGCACAGGTATTAGGTATCGTCACATAATCACATTCCAGACTGAAGGGACCTGACCCAAAATGTCACCTGTCCAGTCCCTCCCCAGGTGTTGCCTGACCTGTTAACTTCATGCAGCTGTTTGCTTTTTGCTCACGATTCCAGCATCTGCATTCTCTTATGTCCGTACATTACAGCAGCGCTGATTCTCCAGTTCAACCCGTTATATAATTCTCAATGAAACAACACAATTTCAAAGTCCCATTTCATTGTAAATCAATTGCTTATAATGGGCAATTAAAGTAGGTAGCATTAACATCCGTTAAAAGCAATTACTTCATTAAAGAGTTCCATTGCCAAATTTTGGAATTTATGATTCTGTCTGGAGTAACTGCCTGCCCTTATACCCACACTGGAACTCACAGTTTGGCAATAAGCCAGCAAATATACGCATGATCCTCAAGGTGTTGAAAGTGGGTATGTAAAACTTCAGTACTGTTTCACTGCCCCTCCCTCCCCCCCACCAGTTGCCAGACGCCGGTGAATCAGATTGGTGAAGGTTTTACAGTGCACACGGTTTTTGTCCATTCATACAAAAGGGCGGCACAGCGGTAGAGTTGCTGCCTTACAGCGCCAGAGAACCGGGTTCGATCCCGACTATCAGTGCTGTCTATACAGAGTTTGTACGTTTTCCCTGTGACAGTGTGGGGTTTCTCAGGGTGCTTTGGTTTGCTCCTACACTCCAAAGGCATGCAGGTTTACAGGTTAATTGGCTTCGGTAAAATTGTAAATTACCCCTTGTGTGCAGGATAGTGCTAGTGTACAGAGTGATCGCTTGTCGGCGTGGCCTCGGAGGGCTGAAGGGACTGTTTCTGCGCTGTATCTCTAAAGTCTAAAGGTTAACTACCCCTGAATTAAGTGCTTTGCCCAGACGTCTCACATGACACAAGGCCATTGCTCCAGCTCTGCGCCTAGATTTAAGAGAAATTAGAGGACAGCAGAATCCCATTCCTGAAGTTAGCAAATTTTTCCCAAAGCACAGTCACCATTACAGACACCAGTTTTTCTTCCCGTATTTAATTAATTTTTGAATGTAAATTTCCCAGACAATGCGCTGGAACCAACAGCCAGAATGCAGAACGCTTACTGCCACTCAGTGGCACAGCAGGTAGAGCCGCTGCCTCACAGCACCAGAGACCCTGGTTCGATCCTCATCACAGGTGCTGTCTGTGTGGGGTTTGCGCACCATGTGGGTTTCCTCCAGGTGCTCCGGTTTCCTCCCATATCTCAGAGATGTATGATTATCCAAGTCTCATAAACACCAACATCGTATCTACTTCAACCACCAACCCTGGCAGCGTGTTCCAAGGATTCATCATCCTCCGTGTAAAAAAAAAAAGCTGCCTAGCACATCTTCTATATACTCTGCCCCTCTCACCTTGGGACATTGGATAAAAATAGCAACACTAAAACACACAGCAATTCAAGCAACATCTGTGGAGAGAGAAACAGTCGTCATTTTTGGGTGATGACCTTCAAGTGGAACTTGGGGGAAAAAGTAAGCACTAAATGCAGAGGAAGTGAAGAACGGATGTATGGGACAAAGGGAATACCTGCGATAGGGCGAGGCTAGAATTGCAGTGGGCGTAAGTTGTGGAGGTAATTTGATTAATGAAGTAATTAATCAAGTAGAGGGTGAAATAAATGGAAGAAACTGCAAGCGGAGGAGATTAGTTAAACCTGGCATCGTGTTCAATACTGATATTATGGCTGGCTCTTGTGCTGTACAGTTCAATGCTCCATGTTCTGAGATGAGGGCAGTTAGAGAGTGAAAAAACTTTAAAAGGTGCGTATTACAGGGGTGTAGGGTACACTCCAGTAGCACAACCTAAAGGGCCGTTCCCACTTGGGTGTAATTTGCACATCATTTACGTGACATAATTTACGCGTCACGACTCGATGCGTGCATGGTACGCATTTTACGCGCGCATGGTGCGTGGTGATGTAGGCAGTGACGCGCGGTTGCGCGCAGCGCCCCAGGATTTTGGGATGTACAAAATCTTCGCGCGCTATCTGCGCGACGCGCAAATGACAGGCCCTTAACCTGTGTAGGAAGGAACTGATGGTTCTGGTTTAAACTGAAGATAGACACCAAATGCTGGAGTAACAGTGGGATAGGCAACATCTCTGAAGAGATGGAATGGGTGTCGTTTCTGGTCGAGACCCTTCTTCAGCCTAACCTGCTGGGTACATCATATCGATTGGAGACACAAGAGACTACAAATGCTGGTATCGTCAGCACCAAAAAAAGTGTTAGAGGAACTCAGCAGGTCAAGCAGCATCTGTGGAGGGAAGAAGACAGATGCTGTTTTGGGTCAGGATCCTTCTTCAGACTGACCTGTTCCCTACGCAGATGCTGCATGGCCTACCGAGATCCACCAGCACTGGTTTTTTTTGCATATCACGTCCCTCCCTCTGTAAACCCCCTCTGAAACTTGAAACTTGTTTTCACTCTCTGCAAGCTCTGCAGACGAGTCTGTTTCTCCCCGCACACCCGCTGCCAGGTCTGCCTCAGGATTTCACCATTTTCTGGTTTGATTTATAATAGAAGTTACTCAGCAATTAAAGACTTAAACAATGGAATGCAACAAATCGATACAAAAATAATAGCTCGGGAGAATGATATCTTTCAATGTTCATGGGATCGAGGCATTGATGGCAAGGCTAGCATTTATTGCTCATCCATAATTGCCCTAGAGGCTTTTTAGACGGCCGGTTGGACTTAATCACTTGCCCATGGGCCTGCGGTCCAGTCAATTTTCCTTATCGATAGGACGCCGGTGAATCAGATTGGTGAAGGTTTTACAATAATTCTGCAGTCCATGGTAACCATGAATGATGCCAACTTCATTGAATTAAATGAGCTTAATTTAACAAGGAACTGGAGATGCTGGTTTACAAAAAAAAAGTGCTGGAGTAACTCAGCAAATCAGGCTGCATCTCTGGAGAACATGGATAGAGGATGTTTGGGTCGGGATTCCTCCAATCCCGTTTCAGCTCCGGGCTCGAATCGTTGCCTATCCATGCTCACCAGAGATGTTGCCTGACCTGCTGAGTTACTCCAGCACTTTGTGTCTTTATAGAGTTTAATTTGCAGATTGCTGTATGGAGATAGAATCCGTTTGTCCATTGATTCAGGCCTTTGGATCACTAATCCTGAAACATAACCTCTGGGTTAATCTACCAATTCAACTAGTGGCCTTTTTTTTACAGTCGTAAATTAACCCACAGAAACACCATCATACATCTTTTGACTGAGCCATCAAGGGAGAATGGGGCAACTGACCAAAGTTTGGTTAAAGGAGGTAAGATGCATAAATATTTATAAAATGCATTAAATGAGGAAATAAAGTCAAATGTTAGTTAGTTAATTTATTGAAATGTGTACAGAGATGCAATGAAAAGCTTGCTCTGCATTCTATACAGTCAAATCACACTATACGTGTACAATAGATTATCTTCTGGAACAGATATTGTAGCAGCATTTGCCACTGTTTCCTATTAAGCAATCTACAATTATGTTTGGCCATGCAGATGCTGGAATCTTGAGCAAAACACAAAGTACTGGAGCAACTGTGGGTCCGACCCAAAAAGTCACCTGTCCATTCCCTCCACAGATGCTGCCTAACCCACTGAGTGCCTCCAGCAGTTTGTGTTTTGCTCAAGATAAGGAAGATGACCTGATACCATCCATAGTCATTGTATATCAGTCCTTCTGCTAAAGGACAGTCAGAAATCACCAGCTCCACAAGGGAAAGGCAGGATCGGTGACGTTATGTTATGAAGCACAGTTTGGATTAACCACATTTAAGTCAATAGTGACAAAGGCAATAGTGGCCAGATTGGGAGAATATGGATTGTAGATGCTGGTGGGCACAATGCAGATCATGATTAGAGCTTTGCCTGGGGGTTTAATCATGTAAGACAGCATTTTGACCACTTAAGAGTCCAAGACTGACACAGCTTGGAGGATATGTATGAAGGAACTGCAGATGCTAGTTTATACCGAAGATACATACAAAAACCTGGAGGAATAGGAAATGTTTCGGGTCAGAACCCTTCTTCACACTCCTTGGTCTCCTATTCTCTTTTGTCCAGAGATGCTGCCTGACCAGCTGAGTTACAGGATGCACTTTGCTTTGAATAAGGAGTTAGCTTCCACGGACATCTTCAGTGCCAATCACAGTGAACATTGTGGAAATATCACATCAAGCTGCTGTGATTCATGAAGCAATTACATGGATCAGCCTTGGGGGAAGAGTTGGCTGATCTCAGAGGGGATGACTCCTGGAACATTAATGGAGGTTGGTTGCATTCGGGGGTTTCGCTGCCTTAGACATAAACCCACAAAGGAGGGAAAAAAAACTGGAGCATCGCTGTCAGTAGCGAACATTTGCCAATCGTTTGCCTTTGTTCTTGGCTAACTCAACCGACTGAATCCCAAGAAACATGCGAGATAGAAGTTGGATTCTCTATATGTTCTTTCTTGTCACAGCATAAGTGTCTCTGTCCCATTACCAAAGACCGGAAACATGCGTCAATTACTCCCACAAGAATTTATTGGAATCCTCTCTGGATGCCCGATTACAGGGTGAAAAACTTTAGAGAAACAGACTCTTCGGCCCACCGAGTCTGCGCTGACCAGTGATCATCCCGTACATCGAGACTAGTCCTACACACCAGGGACAATTTACAATTTTACCAAAGCCAATCGACCTACAAACTCTTTGGAGTGTGGGAGGAAACCAGAGCACCCAGAGCAAACCCACGCGATCACGAGGAGAACATACAAACTCCGCAGTCAGGATAGAACCCGGGTCTCTGGCGCTGTAGAGCAGCAACTCTGCCACTATGCCACAGTATACATTATACATTTAGGCTAATTTAATCATTATAATATTCTCTTTATTTAACAAAACCATCACAATCCACAACATCTCACATGTGGATATATATGCAGTGGATGTTCTTCTGTGTACATTAATTTGGGCAGCTGTTTTATGTTCATTGATATAATGCTGAACAATAGAGTCGTGATAATAAAAAATGAAAAAAACTGCAGATGCTGCAAAACTGAAATAAAAGCAGAAGCTGTCAATGAAACACTCAGCAAATCAGGAAAGGAAAGCAGGAGAGGCAGGACAAGGCATGGCAGGTAACGGCAGATTATCTGCCACAGTTTATACCGCCTCTCCTCTCCTCCAGCTTTCTTCCCCTCCATCCCTACAATCGATCCGAAGAAAGGTCCCGACCCGAAACGTCACCTACCCATGTTTTCCAAAGATGCTGCCTGAGCAGCTGAGTTACTCCAGCACTTTGAGGTCATTTCTATGAATTCCATAGTCTTCGATTCTTCAACTTCCCACTTACCGATGAAAGAATCCAGTCGTTAATGTTGTTCAAAAGACCATTTTATTCCAGCGGAGGCAGGGGGAAGGGAATCAAAAAGGAAACATTAAAAAAAAGATGATGGCAATTCTCCGAGCCATTTAATCATCATCTAATTGAATAATTCCATAAGCTGCCAAAAAACTGTAGTCATCTGGGAAAATTATGTGGTGTCGAAAACTGATTTGATGCACCCAAACAACACTTTAAAGTTGTAGTTTTTTTAACCAGTAGAGCAAAGATTTTCTATTCAAATAAACAGTTTGTGGAAACTCTGAGTTAGTAAAGAGAAAATAAAAGAGAGCCAAGAACACCGACTTCACTAGGCAGCAATTAATCAGAGGTCTTGCCGACACCTGGGGGAAAAAAAATCCATTATATCTCTTCCTTCCTTAAGAATGTGAAAGTGTCAGAGAAAACCCAACAAGGACAAATAACTCAAAGGGTTGTCCAGATGGTGTCTGGAGTATCGGAAGCAGAATAGCAAATCTGTGCAGAATTTTCATAACTCAAGGCTGAGAAGACTATGCATTTCTAGCCCTTTCGTTTCCTTTGGGGTGAACAAAGTCAGTCTACCTCACGGTCTAAAACCCTACCAAAGGTATTGCAATTTTTAGAAGGAGGTTGGGGAAGCTTCACCCAGATCCTGACCCTCTAAACTTTTTACACTATCCACCTTCTCATCTCCTTTATTTTACACAACTGTGATCTGTTGCCTCGCTGTGCCAGAGTCCAGGGTGCGATCCTGACCTCGGGTGTTCCCTGTGTGGAGTTTGCATGTTCACCCTGTCACCACAAGGGGCTTCCTTCGGTTTCCTCCCGTTTCTTCCCACATCCCAAAGATGCGTGGGTTTGTAGGTTGATTGGCCTCTGTAAAATTGCTGCTGGTGCAGAGGGAGTGGATGAGAAGGTGGGATAACATAGAACTAGTGTGAACGGGTGATTGATGGACTCTGTGGGTCAAATGGCCTGTTTCCATGCTGTATCTTTTAAAATAAAGTCTTAAAAATCTAAATCTAAAGACCTCTTTTTTCGGTCAAATATTTTCACACCTCTGTTAATGTCTCCTTGTTTGCTCTTAAAATCAAATTTTCTTCCTGTTAAGTGCCGAGTTATTGAATTAAAGTTGCTACGCTATTGAAAGGTGTTTTTGTTGGTGAAATCTGGAGGAGGTTTGACTTAATCTGGAGATTGCCATTTGGAGGTGTGGAAATGTCATGCAGAAGTAGTCCATTTGGCCCATCATCCCTGTGCAGGCTCTTGGAAAGATTAATTTATCCCATTCCCTGTGGCTCTGCAAAATGTCTCTTTCATTCCATGAATGATTCTCTTTACTGAAAGCTGCTATTAAATCCATTTTCTTCCCTCTTTTTGAGAGCATTTTTCAGATTCAAAGAACACCACTGATCTGAAAGGATTATTGTCAACCTCACTTTGATTGTTTGGCTGGAAGCACCATCATTTATGTGAGCATAGGCAGTTCTTTTCCCTTTACAGAAGAACAAACGCAGTCTATCGTGTAAGAAGGAACTGCAGAAGCTGGTTTAAACTGAAGATTGACACAAAATGCTGGAGTAACTCAGTGGGACAGGCAACATCTCTGGAGAGAAGGAATGGGTGACGTTTCGAGTCTCAACCTGAAATGTCACCCGTTCCTTCTCTCCAGAGATGATGCCTGTCCCACTGAGTAACTCCAGCTTTTTTATCTATTAAAGACAGTCTATCTCTGTCTCCCCTTCCCCTCCCTCCAACCCCCCATACCCCCAGGGCCGGATTTACGTATAAGCTTCACAAGTTTAAGGCCTCGAGATTAGGGGGGCCTCGGCAGGGCCAGATTTACCTATGGGCTTCATAGGCTAATTGGGAGGGGCCTTACATAGGGGATTGGGAGGGGCCTCACAAGTGGAATAGCCAACCTAGGGCCACTCTTCATCTAAATCCGGCCCTGCATACCCCCTTCCTTTTTTCCCTCCTGTCGGGGTCTATGCATTTCTATCCCATTCTTTCGCTTTGGGGCGAACACTATCGCTCTCTCTCTGTCTTCTTCTCGTCTCCCCCGCCACCCCCCTCCTACGCGTTTCTACCCCGACACATGGTTTAATTGGAAGCCATGCCAACAGAAAACATTCCATCTAAACGTTCTTGCTTTCTTAGATGAAGCGAGTCTAAGTTCAGACCTGGCACGTCCGTGTGTCTGCAGATGCTGAACACACTGCGGAGGAATAACCGGCTGGGGGGGTTTTGGTCCAATTATTGTTTGTTGCCAACATTGCTCCAGCCAATCATCGGGAGGTGGGCAGGGCCCTTGGCTCACAGCAAGCAGTTCATTGCAACGAAGCAATAAAGTCAATGCACACACTAAATAGACTCTCCAACAGCAGAGGAATCAAACTGCAGCAACTTCTGTTGGAAGTGCTGCCTTGGCAAGACCACAACATAATCAAGGACGAGCCTCCCCCCCGATCGTTCCCTCTTCTCCCCTCTTGGCCGCCGTTTGAATACATTGTGTTTGCAAGCAAAGAATCTCACTGAGCTTAGTCACATGTGACAATAAAGTATTCCTATTCCTATCAGCCAAGAGCTACAGAAGTGTGAAAATGCATACCTCTACCGTAGATTCGGGGACAGATTCAGTCCCAGCTGTTGTCAGGCAAAAGAACATCCCTCTCACCAACTAGAGAGCGGACCTGACCTCCCATCTACCTCAATGGAGACCTTCAGACTATCTTTATGGGCCTTTCCCACTTACATGATTTTATCGGCGACTTGCCGGCACCCAGCAGCAGGTCTCCGAAAATGTTCAACATGTTGAAAATCCAGCGGCGATCAGAACAAGGTACGACTCTTTGGGCGACTACTCACGACCATTCAGACTTCACCCCGCAACATGTCGACAGGGTGTTGCCTGTATGGTCGTGAGTAGTCTCCTCAGTCACCCAAAGAGTCGTAGCGCCTTTCTGGTTGCCGCTAAATTTTCAACATGTTCAACGTGCCGAAAAAGTTGGCTAAGTGGGACAGGCCCATAAATCAGACTTCACTTTGCACTAAACATCATACTCATTATCCTGTATCTGTGCATTGTGGACAGCTTGATTGCCGGCTTGATTGAAGAAGGGTTTCGGCCCGAAACATTACCTATTTCCTTCGCTCCTGCACCTGCTGAGTTTCTCCAGCACTTTTGCATACCTTGCAATCATGTATAGTCTTTTCGCTGACTGCTTAGCACGCGACAAAAACATTTTTATTGTACTTTTGTACACATGACAATAATAAACTAAGCAGTGTAAATTCTCCAAATAAATAGAACATTGCTGCTTACAAAAGTTGTGCATAAAAATCAATCCTGGTCACCTGTGGGTGACATTGACAGGGACAGTATCATTGACAGAGGAATTCCTACTCCAGTCGCCAATAGTACCCCTGTAGGATAGTGTAGATCTACTTCAAAAATAAAACTCTGCCCCATTGTATCCACATTCTGGACCCATAGCAAGAACTTTGCAGTAATTTCTGGCAACATTAGACCAAAATAATATGCAATTAAAACGAACTGCAGATGCTTGTTTATACCAAATGCTGGAGTAACTCAGCAGTTCAGGCAGCATTTCTGGAGAAGATAGACAGGCAATGTTTCGGGTCGGGACCCTTCTTCAGACCAAGATAATCTTGAATGTAATTGTTTAAAATTTTTCTTCCAGGCAAGGGAAAGCCATTGGAAACTTCTCTGGTCATCAATATTAAACTCAAAGAGGCTTTGTAAGAAATATATAACTTAAAGAAAAGTCTGTGGTTCTGTGCTCTGGAAACGCAAGTCTTTAAAATTGAGAGAAATTTGCAGAGAGACATTATTTCCATACATGAGGGGAGGGGCAAACTTGAATGGAATTCAAGCCAGCCCTGTACAAACCAATAGAATTTTTAAAAAAAATTTAAATCCAGAGAATGGTCTGAATGTGGAACTTGCCATCGCATGAAGTTTCATAAGAGCTCACTAGAGGAAGCCAGGAAGAAGAATGGAGTTAGAGCGAAACATAAAATGGTGGAGGAACTCAGCATTGGTGGAGAGAATGGACAGATCTGAAGGGTCTCGACACAAAATGTGATTTGTCCATTCCCTCCACAGATGCTGCCGGACCTGCTGAATTCTGCCAGCAGTTGCTCAAGGATCCAGCATCTGCAGTTTCTTGTCTCCGAAGAATGGTGGCTTCTGCATTCAATATGTTTGATAATATGGAGTACATCACTGGTAAAGTCCCACTGGCTCATATCAGTGCAGCACAGTGTCTAATAACACACCGGTCAAGCACAATGAGTTAGTGTTTTCCAACACCAGCATTACACTGAAGATAGCCACAAAATGCTGGAGTAACTCAGCGGGTCAGGCAGCATCTCTGGAAAAAAGGAATAGGTGACATTTTGGGTCGAGCCCCTTCTTCAGTCTGAGTGTCAGGGGAGAGGGAAACTAGAATTATGAAAGACTCTTTAAATTACACTGCCTGCTTGCATTGTTCTTCGTGGTTTGCCGAGATGAAGAGCGATCAGACTGCCTAGTTATTAAAGGAGGGAGGCACGTTCAAAGGTTTGGCAAATCTCACTGTTTAGTGGGAGGCAAGTCACGGGAGCCTTGCGTGATTTCACTGCGATGGCAACACATGTTTATGTCAGGGCCGTACATTTGTAGCCAAACAGTGAGAGATTGCCAAAAGACATTTTCTTGAAGACCGCTATCCTCTAATAATCTCCAGCAGGGATTTGCCAGACCAATCACGGTAAACCCCACATCTATGCTTGAATGACTAACTGGGAGATTAGCAGCAGCTGAGTTGAAGGCTACACTGCTCTGGGTCAGAAATAATAGGCTTTGTGCATTGTTTTGTCACAATGAATACAAGGTGAAAGACTGTGGGCTAGAAGCCGAGGCACATCTGTAAAGGTGGTTTGAAGCATGCAACAAATGTGCACTCGAAGATACCTCGCATGCTTGAATTCACACAAATGATCTTTTATAACATGAGCTCTCGCCCATTCTGGACATCCACAGAGGGAGTCAATTTATTTTCTTGAATCGTTTACAGATTGTGAATGTCATTGGTAATGATGGCATTTATTCAGCCACAACTCAGTCTGATCTTCGTTACCACGTCTTCCAGTTAACCTACTCTCTAACCAACCCTGTTTGTCCACTGAAGGTAGACACAAAATGCTGGAGTAACTCAGCGGGCCAGGCAGCATCTCTGGATAGAAGGAATGGGTGACTTTTCGAGCCAGAAGAAGGGACTCAACCGGAAACGCGAGCCGTTCCTTCTATCCTCTATCTTGCTGGAAGTTCCTTCTAACTTGCTGGAACAATTGGCCAAATTCAATTCTAGTCAATCCCATCCCAATGCAATGGTTCCCTCTTTTTTCCTGCATTGGTGCCATTTCCTCCATTCAAATCTTTTGAGCCCTGCTGATTTTATTGAACCAAGACAATTTTGCACAGAGTAGTCCAAAAAGATGATCACTTTTGTAGTTCTGCTTACAGCAGAACCTTTTCCCTTTATCCTATAATTCATTCCCAGGTGGATTATAACTCCTGGATCTTTCCCCTCCTACTTCAAGCTTCTCCTCAACCAGAGAAGGTCCTTAACTCTGGCACCAGGCAGGCAACACGACCTGTGGGGCTCATCCTCATTTCCACAGAGAAGAGTATCTATCCCCCTATGTACGATACGAAATACAATATAACTTTATTTATCCCAGGAGGGAAATTGACCTGCCAACAGCCATAAAAACACAAAATACATGAAACATGAAATTAAAGTGATGTGGAAAAGATTGGGGATGTTGAAAGATTGAGGAGAGGGGAGTCTCAGTCTACCCCACGAAAGAAGGGGGAGGAGTTGTACAGTTTGATAGCCACAGGGAAGAAGATCTCCTGTGGCATTCTGTCCTGCATCTTGATGGAACCAGTCTGTTGCTGAAGGTATTCCTCAGGTTGACCAGTGTGTGAATAGACTATTCCCAACATTTCTTTTCACTCCCTCAGTTTGAATGATCCTCTAACAACAGCAACCAACTAACTAACTAACTAACTAACTAACTAACTAACTAACTAACTAACTAACTAACTAACTAACTAACTAACTAACTAACTAACTAACTAACTAACAACAGTTAGTTCACTCATCCTCCCTGCTGCCTCCTTGAGAGTAAAGTTAAGAAATTGCAAGGTTAAAAAGACCCTGATGATAGTTATATACAGGTCTCCAAATCGTAGCCATGGTGTAGGGTCCAAATTACATCAGTAGCCAGGAAATGTGTGTATGAAAGGCAATGTTACAATAGTCATGGGGGATTTCAATATGCAGATAGACTGGGGAAAATCAGATTGGTACTGGATTAGGGTCGCCAACTTTCTCACTCCTAAAGAAGGGACAAAAGGTCAAAATACGGGATCAATTCCCAACGGCAATTTGTTGACTGACTCGGTCGTGGCTGGGTGAATAATGAGTTGGCCTGGGTGCTGGACTGCACACAAAGCACAGCCGGCGGGCCAGCTGAGGAGTTTTGGCAAAGTCCGGCACCCCATCCAATTCATGAACTGATGATCGGCCATGAGTAGGAGGGGTGGTGGTGTCGGCGGTAAGCGAAGGTCCGAAGGTCGGACAGCTGGCCGGGCTGCCGACCGACGGGGCCACAGGCGAGGCGCTGCTGCTGCACTCCATGGGCTGCACTACTTTGGGATGGTGAGGCGGGGCCGGACGCAGCACTCCGACCCGACAGTCCCCTTGACCCGAGTAGTAGCAGTCAAATATTGGACAAGGGCAGTTCCGTACAGTACAAACCGATTTAGCCCAAAAACGGGATGTCCTATACTGGATTCCAAGAGAAGGAATTTGTAGAATACTTATGAAATCTTGCCTGATAAATTCTTTTCTTTGATGAAGTAAGGAGGAGGATAATCAAAGTAGAGTCAGTGGGTGGCTTTGGTAAGGTGTTAAACAAGATGGGAGCCCATGGTATTAGAGGCAAGTTTCTAGCATGGATATAAGATTGGTTAACTGGAAGAATGTAAAGAGTAGGAAAGGGGGCCTATTCTGGTTGGTTGCTGGTTATTAAAGGGCCTGTCCCACTTAGGTGATTTTTTGCAGCATGTCGTGGGGTGACGACTGTATTGTTGTGAGTGTTCTTGTCGCCGCTGGATTTTCAACGTGTGGAAAATCACGCGGCAACCTGCTGCGACAAAACGGGTGCCGGCAGTCGCCGAAAGGGTCGCGCAAGTGGGACAGGCCCTTAACGATGTTCCGCAGGGGTTGGTGTTGGGTCCGCTACTTTTCATGTTATAGGTTAATGATCTGGATGATGTGGCCAAGTTTGCAGATGACACAAAGATAAGTGGAAGGCAGGTAGTGTAGTGGAAGCAGGGCGTCTGCAGAAGGACACTTGGACAGGTTTGGAGAGAAGGCAAAATAAGTGGCAGGTGGAATACAGTGTAGCAAAGCGTACAGTCAAACACTTTATTAGAAGTAATAAATGTATAGACTATTCTCTAAATGGGGAGAAGAGGATTGAGAAATCGGAGGTGCAAAGGGGTGCTGGTGCAGGATTCCCAAAGCTTAATTTTCAAGTTGAATCAGTAGTAAGGAAGGCAAATGTAATGTTAGCATTAATTCCGAGAGGATGAGAATATAAAAGCAAGGATGTAATGCTGATGCTTTTTAAGGTGCAGGTCAGACAATATTTGGAATATTGCGTGCAGTTTCGGGCCCCATATCTGAGGGAGGATGTGCTGGCATAGGAGAGGGTCCAGAGGAGGTCTATGAGAATCCCAGGGATGATTGGGTGAATGTACGAAGAGTTTTTTATGGCTATTGGACTGTACTCACTAGAGTTTAGAATGATGAGGGGGGATCTCATAGAAACCTACTTACTGGTGCAAGAAAAAATGGATGTGGAGAGGATGACTCCAGTGGTGGGAGTCTAGGAGCAGAGGGCATAGACTCAGACTAAAAGGACGTACCCTTTGGAATGGAGGAGGAATTTCTTTAGCCAGAGAGTAGTGAATCTGTGGAATCCATTGCCATGGTCGGCTGTGGAGGCCAAGTCATTGGGTTTTGCGGAGAACTTGTTTCTTGATTAGTAAGGGTGTCAAAGGCTACAGGGAGAAGGCAGAAAATGGAGTTTTGAAGAAAAAAGAGGGACAAAGCAGACTAATTGGGCCGAATGGCCTAATTCCGTTCCTTTGTCTTCGCATCTTATGAACATGACCTCTACATCCCATTTAGGGTTGCCAACTGTCCCATATTAGCTAAATTGGTTTATCCCATAGGGTTCCACCCTTGTCCCGTATTTGACTGTTACCACTCGGGTCGAGGGGACTGTCAGATCAGAACGCCGCTTCCGGCCCCGCCTCACCCGTCCTGACATATTGCAGCCCATGGAGTTCAGCAGCAGCAGCGCCTCGCCCGTGGCCCCGTCAGTCAGCAGCCCGGCCAGCTGTCCGACCTTCGGACCGTCTCTTACCGCCGACACCACCACCCCTCCTTCTCATGACTGATCATCGGTTCATGAGTTGGATGGGGCGCCGGACTTCGCGCGCCACGTTGCGCGGGCCAAAACTCCTCAGCTGGCGCGCCGGCTGGGCTTTGTGTGTAGTCCAGCACCCGGGCCAACTCATCATTCACCCAGCCATGGCCGAGTCGGTCAACGAATTGCTGTCAGGAATTTGTCCAGTATTTTGACCTTTTGTCCCTTATTTGGGAGTGAGAAAGTTGGCAACCCCCAGTCCCATTGCTTACGCACTAATAGTCACACCCTGCTGTCTCTCCTGCCTGACTATTTCTGCAGAGTTTAATACAAGGGCTGTAACTGCCTTTTGGAACAAAGCTTATTTAGAACTTTCACGTTCCACGAGGCAAGATGGTGCCCAAAGTTCCGATTCCAACTCATTAGCTTTGAGAACTTCACCCAGCTGCAGCTGAGATTAATCCGACCATAATGGCTTCTGCTGCTTCTCACACACTGCAGTTGTAACGCATCACCTGCCTCTTATACCTTTCAGTTTACTTATTTAATCAGTTTAGTTTATTTGATTCTTTACAAATGTAAAGCTATATTGTAAAAATTGTAAAGCTATTGTGTCCTTACCTTACAGAAACCTTGTCCTCAAACCCTGCCTCAAGGGCGGCAGCGGTAGAGTTGCTGGCTGACAGCGCTAGAGACCCGGGTTCAATCCTCGCTACGTGTGCTTGTCTGTACGTTCTCCCCGTGACCTGCGTGGGTTTTCTTCGAGCTTCCTCATACACTGCAAAGACGTACAGGTGTGTAGGTTAATTGGCTTGGAATAAATATACACTGTCCCTAGTGTAGGATAGCGTTAATGTGCTGGTCAGCACGGGCTCGATAGACTGAAGGGCCTGTTTCTGCACTGTATCTCTAAACTAAACTCAGTACTAAAACACAGTGCATCTGCACAGAACCACAGCCAAATACCTCCAGCAACAACACATTCTGAGGCAGCTGCCTCTAATTAACGAGTTCCATCTGGTCATCTAATCACCTGCCAGGCTAATGGTTCACCTCTTGCTTAACTCTGCAATTGACATCTACTTGGTTAAAGAGAATATGATGGACTTAACTTAAAAGTTAAGTATTTAAAATAAAGTCAACCTTAGCAAAATCAAAACTCTCTCCTGACCATACCTACTTGATAGTATATACTCCTTGTAGAGTACATTGGGCTATTACCAATTTCTTTGCTGTTCACTTAACCTCCAAGTGCAGATTTGGAAATTAGACTTGATACCATCAAGTTCAAGTCATTAATATATATTAAGAAAATTAGTGGTGTTAATACCAGTTATCGGAGAGTTTTGCTGCACATTTCCTTTTTATCCTCTTAAAGCATCACTGAACTTTTTATAACCACCTCTTTTATTGTCATGCCAATCAGAATCTGAACTAAATCTTCTTCTGCTGAGACGGTTTGCAGCTTAATTGGCTTGGTGCATGTGTAAATTGTCCCTAGTGTGTGTAGGATAGTGTTAATGTGCGGGAATCGCTGGTCGGCACGGACTCGATGGGTCGAAGGGCCTGTTCTCTAAACTAAACATGTTATCTATGTGTGTTGAATTTACAGGCCTGATATGCTGCTGCAAGTAAAATTTTCATTTTTCTGCTGTTGGTATATATGGCAATTAAACACCTTTGACCCTTGATCCAATGCTGGTAAGATTTTGACACCTGCAAGACTGCTGTGATGAATTGGATTGAATTCTAACACCAACAGTCACACCTTCTCCAACACTGGGCAGAACATGCCGAGCCTACACCTTTATACTTTGATCAAGAAAACATTTGTAGACTTCAGACAAGGAAAACTGACTCCTGAAAAATGCATTCAGCTCTTGTTCCTCAAATGTAATCACTCTGCTATGCCTTCAGTTGGAAATGCCCTAACCCCTGGAATACCTTCCTTAATATCTCCCCCAGCCTACTGTCTCCGCCTCTTCCTTTCTTTTTCCAGCCCCCACCCGACATCAGTCTGATGAAGGGTCTCAACCCGAAATGTCGCCTATTACTTTGCTCCATAGATGCTGCCTCACCCGCTGAGTTTCTCCAGCTTTTTTGTCTACCTTCCATAATGTCACCTTCTCCATTTCCTCCTTTAAGATGCTTCTTAAATTCTACCTCATTGACCAAGATTTCAGACTTCTTTAGTTTTAGTTACGTTAGAGATACAGCGCGGGAAAAAGGCCCTTCGGCCCACCGAGTCCGCACTGGCCAGCGATCCTCGCACATTAACACTATCCTGCACACACTATGGACAATTTTACATTTATACCAAGACAATTAACCTACAAACTTGTACGTCTTTGGAGTGTGGAAGGAAACCGAAGATCTCAGAGAAAACCCACGGGGTCATGGGGAGAACGTGCTAACTCCGTACAGACAGCACCCGTTGTCGGGATTGAACCCGGGTCTCCAGCACTGTAAGGCAGCAACTCTACCGCTGCACCACCCCTATCTGTGCTGATAGACCCTTGTGTGGTTTGGTGTCAGTTTTGTTTGGCAGTGCTCCTTATGTAAGAGACAGTGGTAGGTATAAGGAACAAGCTGCCAGAGGAGGTAGTTGCGACTGGTACTATAACAACATTAAAAATACTTTTGGACATGTACATGGATAAGAAAGGTTTAGAGGGATATGGGCCAAACGCGGGCTGGTGGGACTAGCAAACATAGAGCATCTTGGTCGTCATGGGCAAATTGGGCCGAAGGGCCGGTTTCTGTGCTGTATGACTATGAACATTTATATTAACTTCTAAGATTTTGAAGTAATTCTTTCTGGAGGTATCCAGATGCAAAAAGTTTCAAT